>NW_017670579.1:116072-194443 GCF_001879085.1 Nicotiana attenuata | reverse complement strand
CAAGGTTATTTCAAGCCCTTACCTAATCTCTGGTAATGCAATCTGGTTTATGATTTATTCGCTTTAAGTTCCCTAACGCACCTTAAATCCGTTAGGTGGCGACTCTTCAAATTCCATACCCAATTCCCAAAAGGAAATGAGTTGTTCCCAATGAATGTCAAAACCCGGACTCCGCGAGGAAAAAGGGGGCGCGACAGCATGGCGACTCTGCTGGGGATATTTTATGCGCTCACCATAACGAACTTGTATTTGTGAATTAGTCTTAAGCATGCCTAATTTTGTTGATACGACCTTCCCTCTCCCCTTTACTTGGATTTAGTTGCTTATCTCTCAAGCATTTACGATTTCCTTTATTTCCTGAAACTGACTTGTCTCCTTGTTTTTTTTTACTGTCTTTTAATTATTTAAATACCGCATTTACCATTTTTTAACGTGTGTTGATACCCAATTTTTCCCATATATGTTTATTACATATATATACTTTCAAAATAGTACATATTCATATATAAGCATGCACAAGGTTTTTATAATTTTTTCCATAATTTTAAGGATTTAAACTGATTTATTTCCTCCCCTATTATTCATAAAATCCCTAATAATTATCCCCCAAATTATTGTTGTGGTAATTTAGTCATTTAGTTTCTATATTTATGCCAAAATATGGTTAAAATATTTTTTGTGCATTTTTATAGTTGCATTTTGTATTTTTAAAAGCTAAATTGCATATAATTACAATATTAACCTTATTAATGTATAATTACATTTATATGCATAAAATTGGTCTCCTATATTTTTTAAAATGTTAAATATATATTTTAAATAATTTTAGTAGACAAAATTATTTTCCAGAAATTATTTATTATTTATTATAAATTATATGGGAAAAATTGGCTATTTAAAACATAGCCAGATTTACATTTCATTGTAGCCTAAATTAAACCAACCCCAGCCCAATTTAATATTAAACTACCCGACCCAAACCCTGAACCCGCCTACCCGACCCAGCACCAATAAAATCCTGGCCGTTGATCTCTCAGATCAACGGCCCGTATTAATCCTTTCCTTTTTTAATTCCAACGATCCCCTAACCCTATCTCATTTCCAAATTCCGCCGCCTCTATATTCTCCCATCTCTCAACCTAACACAAGCTCTTCTCAACCGCCGACCTTCTTCTCCGGTGATCTCCCATCAACTCCTAAGCCTCCAATGGCTCCTCTATTGCCACGCTTGCCTTCTCTAAGTTCTTCAAGGGCCCTAGGCCATGCCGACTTGCATCTAGGGTTTGCTATTGTCTGTTCTTGGCTACTTCAGTGTGATTTCAAGCGAAATCACGCTGTATTTTGCACGTTGCTTGTCACGACCCAAAATTCAATAAAGGTGGTGATGGCGCCGGACACCATTGTCAGGCAAGCCAACACTAAATAACTAGTGACTTCTCATTTTAGATATTTCTGAATTTACTTCTTTTATACATCTAAACAATGAAGAATAAATTTCACTGAATAAATAATGATATCTTTAACAATTTCAGAATACTAACAAATCCCATAGACATCCCAGAACCCGGTGTGACAAGTGCATGAGCTATCTCTAGGAAATAATATAATACAACAACTGTCCGGAATACAAATAGGACAGAGAGTAAATATGGAAATCTGAAAGAGACTCTGCTGGCTGCGGGTCGTCTTGAGAAGTGCAGCTCACCTAAGTCTCCGTGTCAACAATGCTGCTACGCCCACTAGGCCGCTAGAGATGCATGTGCCTGTGCAACAAAAATGCACAGCAAGTGTAGCATGAGTACGAAAACAACGTGTACTCAGTAAGTATCCCGGCTAATCTCAAAGAAGTAGGACGAGAGGTCGACTTCGACACTTACTAGTGGTCCAATAATGATACGACAATAATATAATTAATCGAGGATTTTTATAAACATGATTGTAATTCAATAGAAGGAAGCAAGTAAGCAATTCTTTCTTTTATAGGAAATTCCCAAATTCCTTTTTCATCATTTATGCATTTATTCTCAAGCCGGGAAGAAACAATATCACTTTAATAAATTCCAAGGCAAGCAATACAAGCATGCGCAAATCATGTCGAGGACGTACGGCCCGATCCAACAGTATTTAAATGGTGCATTGCCAGAGGGTCGAATGGCGCGAACCATAGATGCATCTATTTAATCTACCGAGGCGTTCGGCCCGTTCCGCAATAGATAAACACATTCAACAGTCAAATTAATAATTCATCGAGGAGCAATTATTCAGGAAAAGGCAAGTTTCTCTTTTAAAAGTCAAGTAACGATATCTAGTCTTTTAGAAATTCAGTTACACATTCGATATGTTTTAAGCATTCTTAAATTTGTCAACAAGGTTGCGTTTATTACAAGTAAGCATGCTTTTGGGTCCTAGACTACCCGTACAAAAGCATAATAGTAGCTACGCACGGACTCTCGTCACCTCATGCGTACGTAGCCCCCACGAATAGAAGCACATAACCAATTAACTCACCTATGGGGACAATTCCCTCTTACAAGGTTAGAAAGGAGACTCACCTCGCTCCGAAGTTCCAACACCAGCATTCCACGCCCTTCCGAGGACTCATATTGATGCACAACGCTCCAAAACTAGCCAACAATTATGCAAATCCATTAATATATGATCAACTACTCATAATAATCCAATTTATAACAATTCCTAACCCCGATCGAAAAGTTGGCAAAAATGCCCTCGGGCCCACGTGCCCGGATTCCAAAAATTTTCGAAGATAAAGTTTACCCATAACCTCAAGAACTCAAATATATAATTTACTCTCAACTTCATGTCCAAAATCGTGGTCAAAATCCAAGAATACTAATTTTCTAGGTTTTCCCTCAAAATCCCATATTTCTACAAATTTTCATACTTTAATCCGTATAACATCCATGTATTGACTTATAAGGAGTGGGAATTACTTACCTTGCCATTGATGAGGAAAACCCCCTCTTGAAACCCTCCAAGAATCGTCCAAGCCAAGAGAAAGATGAAAGAAAATGGCCAAATCCCGATTTTTAAAACACTCACTGCCTCAAGTCCTTTCGCACATGCGGTCTATTGACCGCTTCTGCGGTCCTGCGGGTGCGGACCAATGGCCGTTTCTACGGTCTTTCCCCAAGCCTTCTACTTCCGCATCTGCTCTTCTCCTTCTGCAGGTGCGGTCCCGCATCTGCAGCAAAATGACCGCATCTGCGGTCCCTGCCTAGCCGTCCATTTCCACTTCTGCGGCACGAAGGCCGCTTCTGCGGCTCCGCACCTGCGGCCCAAGTCTTGAAGGTGCGGTTATACCAGCAACTTCAGCTATCTCCAAAATTCCATTTTCGATCCGTTAACCACCCGGAATCCACCCGAGGCCCCCGGGACCCCAACCAATCATACCAACCAGTCCCAAAATACATTACGGACTTGCTCGAGGCCTCAAATCATATCAAACAACGCTAAAATCACGAGTCACACCCAAATTCAAACTTTATGGACTTTAGAACTTCAACCTTCTACATTCGATGCCGAAACCTATCAAATCACGTCCGGCTGGCCTCAAATTTTGCTCACAAGTCATATTCAACATTACGGACCTACTCCAACTTTTGAAATTGGAATCCGACCCCGATATCAAAAAGTCCACTTCTGGTCAAACTTCTCAAAAACCTCCAAATTTCTATCTTTAGCCAAATGACTCCAAAACGACCTACAGACCTCCGAATTCACTTCTGATCGCGCTTCCAATACCAGAATCACCATACGGAGCTATTCCTATACTCGGAATCCCAAACGGACATTGATAACACTAAAATGCACCTCAACCCAAACTTATGAAATTCCTCCAAAAATGCTAACTTCCACAATAGGTGCTGAAACGTTCCCGGGTCTTCCATAACCCAGTCCGGACATACGCCTAAGCCCGAAATCATCATACGAACCTGCTTGAACCTTCAAATCCTGATTCCGAGGTCGTTTTCTCAAAAATCCAATCTTAGTCAATTCTTTCAACTTAAAGCTTCCGAAATGAGAATTCTCTTTCCAAATCAACTCCGAACTTCCCGGAATTCAATTCCGACCATTACATGTCATAATACCTGAAGTGAAGCTGCTCATGGCCTCAAACTGTTGAACGAGGCGCTAGAGCTCAAAAGGACCGGTCGGTTCGTTACATCCTCTCCCACTTAAACATACATTCGTCCTTGAACGTGCTAAGAACTGCACCGGAGTGGTCCGAAATCGTTGTTCAACACTTTGAGCACCTACCCGTGCTACCACAGCTCAGTTGAGCACAATAATTCGATCAAATATGGAGATATTCTCTTTTATTCAAACAATTAAGCTTAGAACCCAATTCCAACATCCGGAATTCCCCGTCAGGCCTGCTTCTAATATATGAACACTGTATCAATCACTACACGAGGTATCAGAACATGACTGCATACCTTCGTTGAATTCTCACCATGGCCCACATCATTCACAGGACCATTATAACATTCTCCGATCATAATAACCCACATTCCACGAATCAGATGCTCACAACGCACCTCAAGATATATATAAGTCTTGTTCCAACTCTTACAATACCGCCACGACGGAGATGTGTAGAAATTCATAACCAATTGCCGAACCAACAAATCATTGGGTCTATACTCCTGACAAGAACCATCACCTCATTCTGAACCAAATAATGGTCTTAGCTCCTTAATATACTTCATATAATCAAATTGCAATGATCCTAAATCCAACGATCTCGTCTCACCCAGTACGAACTGCCCAGGCAATAAGCCACCCCGGACATGATCAAAAGTCTCATATGATGCCAGAACGTGCCAATAGGCTACCAATTCGAACGCGATACAAAAGGAAAATGAACTCTGAAAAGGAAATCCAATTACCCCGCTCGCGAATCATACATGCGACGCGGTCAACATAATTAAATAGACACCCCGCTCGCGAATCATGCATGCGACGCGGGCACACAGCTAATATAAGTTCCTCTCAGGAAAGGAGGAAACAAACACATGAAACAGATACGGGGAACTGTACTCAACATCATACTGTTGCGGCACGCAACCCGATCCAAACAACATACCCATGGCGGCGTGCCACCCGGTCCTCACATAAAATTCACCTAAGGAGGTACACACCGAGCTAGATTACTCATTACAACAAGATACCGAATATCGGTCACAAGCACGCCAAGTGCATAATACCATCCCTGGGGAGACATATAGTGCCCTAAGCTACAAACTCAAGCACAACTGAGGTACGATATACAATCTGAATCTCAAGAGCCATTTTGCTCATATACCATCATCTCTACGAGGAACCTCAACATATAAGCAATTCCCCAAGTCACAACACACGCGGCGCAATATATCATTACATGAAATAATTGACGACGAAATAACACCCTGACTGCTCTTCCATAAGGAGCGCATTACTGAAATGAACACATCTGGCCTGATATAGACCCCACATCCACATTTAAATCCATCCACAGATCTCAAGCTGGTTCTGATCGCACCGAACTAGGCTAACAACCTTTCAAAGGCCCATAAATACTCCCCTTTTTCACATAACACAGAAGGACAACCATCATGACCGGAGTAATCCTCCACAGCCCAAAACCCAATAAACCGTGTGCCCTCCAGGCATCAATTCTCAATTTAACGACATTAGTACAATCTTCATACTTGATTTAACTCTACAACCAATCAAGTGGCTACATGCCACACTAATACAACCTTTCCGTGGGCACGCTCCCACAACCTTCCGTAATAGATAACAGATCTGTACATCCAACTCATCGGCCGCACTAACGCTAAAAAGCGATCAAGAATCCTTAACGAGGATGCAAAGCTTTTTTTTTTTTTTACAAAACACCGATCTCAGGTGACGCTGAAGACGATACCCACTTACTTTAAACATCGAAACTTCTTTCCTGCTCCTCCGAGCTCGTGACATTCTCGTCAACACCGAACTGTAACCTTGATCCTCACTTCAAATTCCATACCACTCACTGCACCCAACACGCCAATATACGATAGAACACGATTTTCATCATAACTCCGGAACCACTAATAGATTAACACTTCATCATATAAAAAATTTTCACTTAACTCACTTCAGGAGAACCATAACAACACACAGGTAAATTCTCATAACCTTAGAATATGCCCAATCTCTAAGTAGTGGTCTAAGCCACCATAGCCCTTCCGGGATCCGCCTACACATGACAGGCCATAATAGTGGAATACTTCTGAATAACATCAATTACGGCGGCCGACAAGCCTCGCATGTACCGTCACAAATCACTTGCACAATTTGCTGAAGGAACTGATTACTACCACCAATATGCCAATTCAACTATGGCTAACCAGTCAATCTTCTTCCAATTTATCCTTGATTGCCTTAGAAATAATAATAACTCCATTCAACACATAGCATACTCCACCCGCACTCATCCCGAGTGACCTTGAATCACGAGACCATGCTGTCTCAAATCCCACGAACCATTTCATACCTCCCAATTGCTACACGGCAAGTCAAAACATCATAAAACATTCTGTGCCTCTTCTCATAAGCTGCTACAAAGCTTGATTCTTAATCGTACCTATAGGCTTGGAATCACTAGGCACTACGCTTTGCCCCTTTGAATCCACTAAGACCGTTGCTAAGAGCCACCCGCTCTGACTTGGCCCGAATATAATCAATTCCATAAATCTCCTAGCACGTGAATACCCTCTCGACGAAGCACCCGGCAGAAGCATTTCCCTTGAAACCCACATCTATACAAGGCATAAATCCTGAATCCTTCCCCAAGTCTGAACATGAGCCAATAAGGCCAACCATAGCACACATTTAACAATTCCTTTGATCAAATCACCACTTATGTCCTTTCCGTAGCTGAAATGACCCATCAATATGCTAATAACCAGAAACCTCGCAAGTAGTTAACCATGCAACCCTAATCATAGGCGGTGGGACCCTCCCACTTAGATTGACGCCACTAATACACAATCTCTGGAATTCATTAGTATTATTTATCTCATATTGACATAACTTCCGCCATCAACCACCAACATTCTCGGAATCTTTCTATCAAAACCCCTTTTTATACTCTGACTATCAACCACATTCGCATGACTGATCTCCTTGCTGTATAACCAATAGAATTTCCGCAGAAGCTTCGCCAACCATGCAACCGCCGATACGCTCACTGGAGATAACCCACCTATGGGATTTACGTGCCGACGTCTTCCAACGCTGCTACACGGGGTGCAATCACCATGACATTAATGACCCATCCTGAGTCCAAGCTCACTCTCTAGCTGCACAAGTCCATTCACCCCTCGTGGACATCAATTAAGTGCGCGGAAACTTCCTTCCAATTCAAAGTTAGGTTGTATCCTTCTTCATTTCAAGCTGCTCCTTTCCGTTATACCAAATCTCTTGTCGCATAATAGCCCATACATCAAATTAATCCGTAGGCCCAAAGCACCAATCACTAAAATTCCCAAATCACTCCACCACTTTGGCAAAACTCACCCCTTTAGTCGACTACTCGACCCTTCCTTCTTATACCTGGCCTTCTAGAAATTTAACCACCACCTGACACTCCCCACATGTCCTTCCTAATCGTTTGTTGCTCAGTTGTTGCCTTAAATAAGATCTATCTTCGTGGCACTTGAACCCATAATTGTTGCTAACTTTAAACCTTTCCGAAGATCATCTTTCTCGAACCGTCAACATTAGGAACACTGATTCAATCCTGAACTACCGCACCCCACGATATCTGACAGTCGCATCTTCAATACTATTTCACAATATCTTACCTCGAAGGCGAATTGTAGAAGATCATAACACCGGCGAACTTAGTACGTTAAATTAGGACAACGACACCTCATCATAGAAGAAAACTCCACCACGCTCGCAAATACTAAGTCTCGTTACTCCACCAGCCCACATCTGACCATTCTTAGTCCGTTTGCCTTTCCCCTACCGGGAATAAAATACCGAATCTCTAGATCATGCACTGAGTAAACCTCCCTTCTAGTCATTCACTGCCCCGACATGTAGGCAAACGTCCTACCATCATATCAGTACTGCGGAACAATCGTTCATAGCATCAGGGCAATTTCTGCCTAGCCTCAAAGCTCTCAGAAGTACCGCTACTGAGCTAAAACGATAGAATATCCTTCCACAAGGCGACGATAATAGCTCAGACAACTATGCAGGGAGAGACACCCCGCACTGCATCGGTAGTACCATTACAATTCTTCAATTCTCGATTTATAACAAGCGGTTCGCGTCGCATAAGATTGAATATGAAGGAATTAAAGGCATAAGCCTCCAGGGATCAAACCGCACGATGAGGAATCAAGAAGGGAAGTATTTCTAACAGTCCTTCAGCCTCCCGAAGATAAGTACAGACGTCTCCGTACCGATCCGCGAGACTCTACTAGACTTGCTCATGACTCGTGAGACCTAAGGGAACCTAGTGCTCTGATACCATGTTGTCACGACCCAAAATCCACTAAGGGTCGTGATGGCGCCGTACACCATTGTCAGGCAAGCCAACACTAAATAACTAGTGACTTCTCATTTTAGATATTTCTGAATTCACTTCTTTTGTACATCTAAACAATAAAGAATAAATTTCACTGAATAAATAATGATATCTATAACAATTTTAGAATACTGACTAATCCCATAGACATCCCAGAACCCGGTGTCACAAGTGCATGAGCTATCTCTAGGAAACAATATAATACAACAACTGCCCGGAATACAAATAGGACAAAAAGTAAATATGGAAATCTGAAAAAGACTCTGCTGGCTGCGGGTCGTCTCGAGAAGTGCAGCTCACCTAAGTATCCATGCCAACCATGCTGCTACGCCCACTAGACCGCTAGAGATGCATGTGCCTGTGCAACAAAAATGCACAGCAAGTGTAGCATGAGTACGAAAACAACGTGTACTCAGTAAGTATCTCGTCTAATCTCGAAGAAGTAGAGACGAGAGGTCGACTTCGACACTTACTAATGGTCCAATAATGATACGACAATAATATAATTAATCGAGGATTTTTATAAACATGATTGTAATTCAATAGAAGCAAGCAAGTAAGCAATTCTTTCTTTTATAAGAAATTCCCAAATTCCTTTTTCATCATTTATGCATTTATTCTCAAGCCGGGAAGAAACAATATCACTTTAATAAATTTTAAGGCAAGCAATACAAGCATGCGCAAATCATGCCGAGGACGTACGGCCCGATCCAACAATATTTAAACTGTGCACTGCCAGAGGGTCGAATGGCGCGAACCATAGATGCATCTATTGAATCTACCGAGGCGTTCGGCCCGTTCCGCAATAGATAAACACATTCAACAGTCAAATCAATAATTCATCGAGGAGCAATTATTCAGGAAAAGGCAAGTTTCTCTTTTAAAAGTCAAGTAATGATATCTAGTCTTTTAGAAATTCATTTACACGTTCGATATGTTTTAAGCATTCTTAAATTTGTCAACAAGGTTGCATTTATTACAAGTAAGCATGCTTTTGGGTCCTAGACTACCCGGACATAAGCATAATAGTAGCTACGCACGGACTCTCGTCACCTCGTGCATACGTAGCCCCCACGAATAGAAGCACATAACTAATTAACTCACCTATGGGGAAAATTCCCTCTTACAAGGTTAGAAAGGGGACTCACCTCGCTCTGAAGTTCCATAACCGGCATTCCATGCCCTTCCGAGGACTCAAATTGATGCACAACGCTCCAAAACTAGCCAACAAATATGCAAATCCATTAATATATGATCAACTACTCATAATAATCCAATTGATAACAATTCCTAACCCCGATCGAAAAGTTGGCAAAAACGCCCCCGGGCCCACGTGCCCGGATTCCGAAATTTTTCGAAGATAAAGTTTACCCATAACCTCAAGAACTCAAATATATAATTTACTCTCAACTTCATGTCCAAAATCGTGGTCAAAATCCAAGAATACTAATTTTCTAGGTTTTCCCTCAAAATCCCATATTTCTACAAATTTCTATACTTTAATCCGTATAACATCCATGTATTGACTTATAAGGAGTGGGAATTACTTACCTTGCCATTGATGAGGAAAACACCCTCTTGAAACCCTCAAAGAATCGTCCAAGCCAAGAGAAAGATGAAAGAAAATGGCCAAATCCCAATTTTAAAACACTCACTGCCTCCAGTCCTTTCGCACCTGTGGTCTATTGACCGCTTCTGCGGTCCCGCAGGTGCGGACCAATGGCCGCTTCTGCGGTCTTTCCCCAAGCCTTCTACTTCCGCTTCCGCGCTTCTCCTTCCGCAGGTGCGGTCTCGCATCTGCGATAAAATGACTGCATCTGCGGCCCTAGCCTAGCCCTCCATTTTCGCTTCTACGGCACGAAGGCCGCTTTTGCGGCTCCGCACTTGCGGCCCAAGTCTCGCAGGTGCGGTTATACCAGCAACCAGCAACTTCAGCTATCTTCAAAATTCCATTTTCGATCCGTTAACCACCCGGAATCCACCTGAGGCCCCCGGGACCCCAACTAATCATACCAACCAGTCCCAAAACACATTACGGACTTGCTCGAGGCCTCAAATCATATCAAACAATGCTGAAATCACGAGTCACGCCCAAATTCGAACTTTATGGACTTTAGAACTCCAACCTTCTACATTCGATGCCGAAACCTATCAAATCACGTCCGATTGACCTCAAATTTGTCTCACAAGTCATATTCGACATTACGGACCTACTCTAACTTCCGAAATCGAAATCCGACCCCGATATCAAAAAGTCCACTTCCGGTCAAACTTCTCAAAAACCTCCAAATTTCTATCTTTAGCCAAATGACTCCAAAACGACCTACAAACCTCCGAATTCACTTCCGATCGCGCTACCAATACCGGAATCACCATACGGAGCTATTCTCATACTCGGAATCCCAAACAGACATTGATAACACTGAAATGCACCTCAACCCAAACTTATGAAATTCCTCCAAAAATGCTAACTTCTACAATAGGTGCCGAAACGTTCCCGGGTCTTCCAGAACCCAGTCCGCACATACGCCCAAGCCCGAAATCATCATACGAACCTGCTGGAACCTTCGAATCCCGATTCCGAGGTCGTTTACTCAAAAATCCAATCTTAGTAAATTCTTTCAACTTAAAGCTTCCAAAATGAGAATTTTCTTTCCAAATCAACTCCGAACTTCCCGGAATTCAATTCCGACCATGCGTACAAGTCATAATACCTAAAGTGAAGCTGCTCATGGTCTCAAACTGCTGAACGACGCGCTAGAGCTCAAAACGACCGGTCGGGTCGTTACAATCCTTGAGATTTTAGACAGGTTTTTTCATCTCTACTTGGGTTTCTTCTGAAAACCCTAATTTTTGCTTACATCTCCTAGATCTGTACAATTTTTAAACGATTCGAGTCTGTTTCTTTGATGGTTTACACTGTTCTTGAATCTCTTTTACAAGAATCATCGATTTCAAAGTGTTTTCACCTTCTTCTAAAATTAGAGTTTTTGGAACTTCTTCTAAAAACCTTTGTTTAAACTGATTCTTTATGTTTAAACTTTTTCGACTGATTCTATGATTCTACTACCTTGTCAACTCGCCTATGTAGAAAGCCCTAAATTTCTATGATTTCTTTGTTTTGGTTCTGTGTGTTAGCATGTCTACTCGATTCTTGTTTAAGTTTCTGCGATTATCTTGCCTCGAACATGTTCTACTGAGTTTTCTTATGCCTAACTTATATCGCCTCTTTATGTTTGTGTTCATCTTGACCGGTAAATACTTGCCTCTTTGCATGATGTGTTTGGTTACTCCCATTCCACTCCTTTTATATGCTAAAACTCTCTCTTTGATTGACTCTGAACTCCTTGTTTCTTGGCCTGATTTGAAAACTTCCCTGTAAAATCTCGATTCCCCTGTTAACTTGTACCTGTTACTCCCCTTAAATCAGTGATTTCGAATCCCTGATTCCCTGATTTACTATGTGCTGATTGTCGATTATTTCCATACTCTGCAACTTTATTTTGTTTTATTACCTTATTTTGTGAACCGAGTACTTTACTGATTCTTCATTAGTTGTTTCCTTAATTAAACCCCTTTGTACTTACCCCCTAATTGTCTATTTTATACCTTATACTCTAATTGATTTCTTTCCTTAATCATTTCTGCCTATTACCGTTGGTTGATTACCCCCTTAAATAAAGGGGTACTTATATTGATTTGATTCTGATTAGTATTTAGTTCCATAATTACTATGCTACTGTGATTCTTGCCTTATTTTACCTAATTTTCGAACTGCTATATATACATACTCTCTCATTAACACAGACACACGAACACTTTGGTTCAAAAGCTCTCTCTCTCACACTTAAAACTTTCTGCTCTTTGTGCTACTTGCTCTTATTCTGAGTTCGCCGGCTGCAAGCCAAGGCTAACTATTGTGCTCTCCTACTCCTTAACTTTTGCTTACTGTCCTCTTCACTGGTATGTTCTAGTTTCAATTCAAGTTTCAACAAAAACATGGTTCTTTTATTGCTTCAGTTCATCTTGTTTCTAGTTTGCTTCTATTTATGGTTTTGTTGTGAAACTTGTAGTTGATGTTTATGCTATTAGCATGTTAGGTACTTCCCTTCCTTAAAGATCAGTATATTACCCCCTCTGTGTTGTTTCTGAACATGTCTGCGCCAATTATCTCTACCTGTTATGTGTTTACCACCATGTGCTCCATGTATCCCCAAATCCCTATCACCCCTATATGTAAATTTGTTCTTTATGTCTGGTTCTGTGATTGTGTCTGGTCAGCTGTTCCTAAGCATATCTATACCAATTCCTAGACCTTTGCTCGTTTATGTGTCTACAACCAGGTGTTCTATGTATCCCAAAATCCCTTGACCCCTGTTTGTGACTACTGAACTTGCTTTGGTTCTGTGACTCCTGGCTGTGTATGAACCTATCTTAATGGTGTTGTGTTTAGACTTTTGTTCACTACTCCAAATCTCTTTTCAAACTATCTCTGTTGTTTTACTGAATTATTTTCAAACAAACTTCGTTTTAATACAGTTTTTTTTCATTAAAACCTTTCAACTTGTGTCAAGCACTCCCACTCTACTCCTAAGTCAATAAGTTCTGCCCCCTCCACTATGTATACTGCCTTGGGATCCTCTTGAGAGCCCTCTGAACTCTGGCATATTGAGGCCGGTCCTTCCACACTGCACTTATTCAATTTGGTTACCAAGTCTAGGTGTAAGCACTGCCCGGGATCCTTGAGATCCTTAGGGAACTTTGATGCACCTGGACTATGACATTGTCTATGGAATTTGGACATTTGAGGCTATTGGAGGCTTCGGAAATCTGGGCCTAATTGAAGGCTCCCTATAGAATAGCTTCTTATTTTCTTATTTACTTATGTAATTCATTCATATGGTCTATAATAACTTGTAAGCAAATATTGGGTAATTAGTGAAAAGGGGGTGTGTAGTTACATGTTTATGGGATAATACGGGAAGAAATCATGTTTATAGGACTTTACATTTTAATCTGATTGCCTTACCAAGTAGAAACCATGCCTATAGGACTTTACATTTGATATGATTGCCTTACTAAGTAGAAAACATGCTTATAGGGCTTTACATCTTGTCATGTTTATCTCACCATGCTAGAAATCATGCTTATATGTCTTAAATAATTCCGTAATAGAAATCATGTCTGCAAGTCTTAAAATCAGCTTCACAAATAGATGCCATGCCTATAGGATTTAATCCAGATTCTGTTATAACCAGTGCTTATGTATGTGTCCATGCCTGCAAGTCTTTAAAATCAGTATTAAACTTAGATAGCATGCCTATAGGGAACAGTATCAATTCCTGCCTATGGATCTCGCCTAAGTTTAGTTTAAATAACTCAATCTGGTTAACGTTTAAATCACTTCTGATTTGGTTTAATTAAGGGTCTATATTTCCTGAAACTAGTTCTTTTAAAAACTGCCTTAATCTGTTATTAGACAGCATGCCTATAGGGATTTAAAAGTCTGTTTTAAGATCTGCCCTGTTTTACCTTAAAATGTATTCATCAGTATTCCGCGTATAGGCAAGCCTGTAGGACGTTTTCAAAACTTGCAATCCTGAAACTGTTTCTAGGACTTAATGTTTTTTTTTTATCCTAACAGGTTTTTAAAACCAATAGGCAACTGCTAAGGCCATTACTCCTCAATTTATAAAAATAAATTACTTGTCTTCTGCATATTCACCTAGACATCCTGCCTCAGGATATTGTTTAATAAAAAGCCCTAAATTGTGCTTGAGTCGTGCTGTTAATATGCCTTATTTGAGGAGGAAACTTTGAGCCTTTAATTGCTCATTTTTATCTTATGTGCTAAAAGTCCTAATTGTTTTGCCTGTCGCCTTAGAATTTTTACCTTTAAAACCTTAGGGGTCTATCTAGAACCACCTATAGGTAGAGGTCCTAAATCCCTCTAGGACCATTAAGAAGGGACGGGTAATAGCATGCAATAGAGATCGCTAACTAAACACTCGCTTTGCATGACCACTAAGGGGATGGGAAGGGTAGATTTGGGATATGATGATTACGCGCTAATGTCACGTATAGCCCCTCATCGAGGAGTGTTTACCGGACATTGTGTAGGATGATCCTATAGTCTAATAACCTAGGACCCCTCTCCCAAATTCTCTTTACGCGAAGCTTTACTTTCCTGCACACAACTTGTTTAAATTCTTGTCTTTATTATTTGAATTGTACAATGCCCAACATGCTCTGCCTACAATTATTTGCTTCAATTGTTTATTTATGGACTAATTTGTGAACATAAGTTCGGCCGGGACCCACAGTTGTGGACCAAGAGGGGTGCCTAACACCTTCCCCTCGAGGTTATTTTGAGCCCTTACCCTAATCTCTGGTGATGCAAACCAGTCTAAGAGTTAATCGCTCTAGGTGCCCTAATGCACCGTAATCCGTTAGGTGGCGACTCTTCAAATACCCAATTCCCAAAAGGAAATGAGTTATCACACCCCATGAATGTCGAAACCCGGACCTCCCCCCGCGAGGAGGGAAAAAAAGGGGGCGCGACACGTAATCGATCGAAGATCACGGCGGAAATTTTGGAACATATCAAATCAAGGGCGATTATTTAGGCTAATCATGGTATTTACTTCCGTAATTAGAATTGTACCATAGATAAGATTCATCTACTATATAAAGAGGGTTCTAATCATTTTATAAACACTTCACATTCACGCAGGCAATATAATATTCTCTCTTTAATTTACATTCTCTCTTTAATTTACATTCTCTTGTTCATCAGCTTGTTACATTATTACTGTTACTGAACAACTAGCTCGAGGGTATTCAACTCGAGGGCTAAACTCTATTCAAACACTGGTTTGCTTTATCTTATTATTGATTTTCACTACTAATATTTGTATTTATGAATTGGTATTAGGTGAAATCACGTATCCTTAAAACCATATTATAAATTTAATTGTTATCCGGTTTTTAGGGTAAATCGAGATTAGCGGGTATAATATCGAGTATCAACCCCGAACAGCCATCAAGTCTCAAATCTTAGCAGACTTCGGGGGTGTGGACCCTTTTCACAGATGGCGCTTCGAGTGTGAAGGGGTTCAGGATAGGCATCGTTTTGAAGCCGCCCACGGGAAATACAATTAGACAATCTATCAAAACCCCTAAGTTGACTAACAATGAGGCTGAGTATGGGCCATGATTGCAGGTGCTAAAAGCTTGGGAGCAGAGGTCATCGAGGCCAAATATGACTCCCTACTTGTGGTTAACCAAGTCAACAGGACCTTCGAGGTTCGAGAAGATCGAATGCAGAGGTACTTGAACAAATTGCATGTAACCTTACACCGATTTAATGAATGGACCCTATAGCATGTACCTCGAGAACAGAACAACGAGGTCGATGCCCTTGCAAATTTAGGGTCATCAGTCGAAGATAACGAAATTAGCTCAGGGACTATCTCTATACGGTCAAAATCGGGCTCATCCGATTTTACTATTCGATTGAGACAAGGGAGTCGCATCGAGGGTCAGCCTCGTAATGGATCAGATCAGAGCACAAAGACGAGGTATCGAGTTCGAGAATCGAGGTACCAGTCGAGATCGAGGCCAGCAACGATCGGGACCAAATATGACAGACTTCAAGCAAAGAACAATAACAGAAAAGCGAGATATCCGTAACCGATCGAAGATCACGGCGGAAATCTCGGAACAGATCAAATCAAGGGCGATTGTTTAGGCTAATTATGGGATTTACTTCCGTAATTAGAATTGTACCATAGACAGGGTTTCTCTACTATATAAAAAGGGTTCTGATCATTTTGTAAACACTTCACATTCACGCAGATCAAAGCAATATAATATTCTCTCTTAATTTACATTCTCTTGTTCATCAGCTTGTTACATTATTACTGTTCCTGAACAACTAGCTCGAGGGCTAAACTCTGTTCAAACACTGATTTGCTTTATCTTATTGTTCACTACTAATCATTGTATTTATCAATTGATATTAAGTGAAATCACGTGTCCTTAAAACTATATTATAGATTTAATTGTTATCCAGTTTTTAGGGTAAACAACATTAAAAAAAGAGTATTCATAGTAAACACTAAACACTATTCTCTCCCATCATTCTTATAATCTCTCTGTTAAGATTTTGAATAGGTACAAATTAAAAGATCTATTTAATAATACTAATCACAAGAAATGTTTGACTAAATTATCTTTATCGTCTCCGCCTTAAATGAGTAATTCTTGGAGTAATAGGAATAAATTGAAAAATGTAATTTATGTTTACTAAGAGACAAATATTTTAAACCAAAATTTTGTGACTAAAGTAATAGACAAAAGATCAAAAAATTTATACTCCAGCTACTTTTAAATTATGTAACATTGTTTTTTTTACTAGTTTAATTTTTTAAAAATAATTTAGCTTAAAACTCTCATTTATTCTTAATGACATAATTACATAAATATCATTGCTATTATTACAAATTCCAATTTTTTTCTTAAATTCCGCATTCAGTTAATATATGTATATAAATTAAAATGATGGGAGTAACGTAAAAGTTGCCATTTTGCACACGGGTTAACAATGCTGTTTTTAACGTACTGGTCAACTAGCCCATCTTTTAATCTTACGATGTAAGTTTCGTAACGTCATTCCAAAAGGGATAAAGTGCTGATGGAAAGAAACGAGCGTAAAAAATCCAGCCGTTAAAGAGGTCCAAAAGTGAATCGAGGAAAAAAGGGCAAAAAAAAAAAAAAGGCAAATTCCTATAGCAAATTCTCATAAGCGGGTTTTGAGGAGGACAGTGTGTACACATATCTTATGGAGATAGAGAAATTATTTCCGGTTCCCTCTGCTCATAAAATGCATGGTCACAACACATTAAAAGAAATACATTAAAGGGAATACTATGGGAAAAAAAAAATATTGTAATAACAGCATATTAATAAGATAATTAAAGCAAAAAAGAAAACCGGTAATACTCGCTCCGTCTCATATTGTTAATACGAGAAGGAGGGAGTAATAAAAATCTAAGCGTAAATATATATTTTTCTCTTAATTATTTAAATTAGTTTAGTTTCAATGTAAAATTCACCGCTTCACTCTCTTCCTTCCCAAACACACTTTCACATTCAAACCCAACAAATCCGCCATTTACTATTATTTGTACTGCTGCTACTTAGTACTCCACTACTTATATTATTCCCTCACTCCTCGGAATCTCTTCAGTTTCCCGCTACTCTTTCTCTCTCTAAATATCTAAATCTTAAACCCTAATTCACTGTAAACGGTCCGTTTCATTCAATTCTACTTCGCTTTATCCTTCTCTCTCTGCCTTTAGGTACATGTTTCTCTATCTATAGCTTTTGTCTTGTCTCCCTCCCCTGTTTATTTGACGGTTTCGTAACAATTCAAATGTTTTTCTGCATTTTTTCTCCAAATCTTATTCATTTCTGTTATGTTTTTTATTTTTATTTTTTGCTGATTCTTGCTGTTTTTTAAGGTGATAATTCTCTTTGTTGTAAACTTTTTGATCATGTTCCGTTGCTGATAAAACGCTAGTGCAAAGTTTTGATCTTTGTTGATTTGAATTTTGTTTTTGTAATTAAAAATGAAAAAATGCTCTTTTTGGTGGATTTTATTAGTTGTCCAGGAGGACCTTTAATCAATGAATTTGGAACTATAGGGAGAAGATTAGTATGACCACTAGATGAAATTGTTATGCATAAATTGATTTGGAGAGGATACAAGTGATTTACTTAGCGGATCCTTACTAGTTTGGGATCAAGGCGGAGTTGATTGATTGATTAGTTCTTGAGAAGCACACAAATTCGTATTTTGTTTGAAAAAGAAGTTTCTCTTTTTTTCGTGTGTAATTAGTAGCTCTTGCCACTCCCAAGTCTAGATAAAAGAAGAGGGTCCTTTTGGTTGACGGCTAGTATAAAGATAGTGTAACATTATACTGAATTGTTTGGCCCAATGTAGGTGTGCCTACAGACGTGTATAGATTGAAATGGATAGATTCCTATTGCCAACCCTTACTTGGCACTGGGCATGGCTGCTGTTTTTCTCATATGCACTCGGAAATTGTTCCTATGGAAGTTGAGTGTGTAACTAATATATAACTGTTCTTATTGATAGTAATTTTTCTTTTGCAGTGTGAGGATATCTTTTGGCTGCAAGATCATGATACAAGTTAAGGAGGAATCTCAGACTCTGGACTTTGGTGGATTTGCTTCTTGTTCATCTTTCTCTGATAGCAGTTACGAGGCTAGCACTCCGAGATACTCCTCCGAACCTGGGTAAGCTGAAAACCTTTGATTTGCTTTCGATCATGAAGTTGGCCTCAAATAAGGCCATTGAAGTAAGTGGTTGATTAATGTTATTTAGTTTTCACTTTATTTTTGTAAATCCTATTTCAGTTCTAGTTATCGAAGGAGCTCAGGTCCAACTAAACGTTCTTCCCAGGCAGGCTGGACGGAAGAAGAGGTAATGCTAGTCGCTGGAGCTCGTGTTGTCCCTCTTTATATGTTAAAATTTAAGAGCATTACTTCTCTACCAAAGCTTCCTGTGTACTTCTATGATGAATTTCTATAACCTTGTGAGTGTCTCCATGATAGTTAGGTACTTATACAATTATCTATACAAGTTGTCATGTCCTTTTTCCTTTTGGTTTCTTTGAGGCATGTGGTTGCTTAGGATGTATTGAGCAAATGAAAGGATAAATATAGAACTCTGTTAGTCAGAATTCCAGTTCCATTTGTTCATTTTTACTATTTCCATAGGCTCGATTCTGTTGATCCAGAAATTTTTGGCTTCTTTATTCCTTTCGCAGGATAATCTGTTGACTGAAGTGGTGAAAAGGTTCAAAGGGAGAAACTGGAAAAAAATAGGTAAGACACCATTTATTCTGTCATGCTCTATGCTTTTCAGCTAGGTTAACCACAACGACCTTTACTTTTTGCTCCTAGTCGCTCTATGACTTGTGTCCTGCCCCAGGATACGGTAATCTGGGGCAAGCATAGGGAAATGGCTTGCATGGGGAAATATCTTTATGAGTGTTTTTTAGTACCTTAGAACACTAGCACTTCTGTTTGCTGGCATTTGCTGCCTCTTAAGTTATCTACTTTTACCATGAAAGGAACAACAAAACACGTTGACACTGGTTATTGAGTTAACGAACTATCTGCACTATGAAAATTACATACATGAAAGCAGTTCATTATCTACCATTACTCAGTAGGTGAAAGGAAACAATTTTAGGAAGCCTCTATGATCTACCTTTCTTTCAATCCTTTTTGGTACAATTGAAACATTTAGCATTTTTGATCACCTGGCTATGTCATGGAGTGAGTTATACTGTTGTATCCATGAACAAAAATGTTTTTTGTGATTGTATTGTGTTCTCTTTTGTTCTATAGCTGAGTGCATGAATGGAAGGACTGATGTGCAGTGCTTGCATCGCTGGCAGAAAGTTCTGAATCCAGAGCTTGTAAAGGGTCCTTGGTCAAAGGAGGTACTAATCGATTTTACAACCGTTGGTTCGCTTGGAATTCAATTTCTATATTTCAAGACTATAATTATTAAGACAGTTGTTCTTTTCCTTTTGGAATTTCAGGAGGATGACCTGATTATTGAGTTAGTTGAGAAATATGGCTGTAAGAAGTGGTCTTTTATTGCTAAGTCTTTGCCTGGTCGCATTGGCAAGCAATGTCGGGAAAGGTCAGTTTCCAACTCTGCCTAAATCTGTTGCTATGCAACAGTTAATTTTATGTTTTTATATCTCCGGTTAATTTACATGCTCATAAAATCATTACTTGTAAAATGCTTCCTGGAACGTATGTCATTAGTCTACTTACAGAATTCTTTCCATTCCTTGAGAACTCATTTTTCTCTTGTGGCATGCAGGTATCATATCTTTGTCTTATTTTCACTTAGCCCTATTGGATTTTCTTTCCTTTGAAAGCACTTCTTGTTTACTTCCTTTTTGCTGTTGTTTGATGTTGTGTTGTTTCTTTTCAAAACAGTCAATCAATCAATCAACTATGCCTCAATTCCATACTAGTCGGGATTGGCTATATGAAAATCCGTAATATACTTTATGGAACAACCCTCCTTTATCTGGATTCAGACGTGCTATTTTTGCTCATAGGCAGAGTTTTATATGTTTTTAAGTGAATAAGAAAAAGCATGACAACCGGGAGCAGCCAAATGTTTGATTACTGTGATTTACTGGTGATTGCTTTGTTGAATTTTGTAGTTAAAGGAGACCCGCCGCTCCATGTTCTGTTCTAATTGAAAAAAGAAACATGACATTGATTGATTATTGCAATTTATTATACTTGTTGCAATCTGCTATGTAAAGTTGTAAACTTATGTTGATATTATCCTTGGATGTCACAGGTGGCACAACCATCTTGACCCAACCATAAAAAGAGATGCTTGGACTGAACAGGAAGAATCAGTCCTATGCCACTATCACCAAATATATGGGAACAAGTGGGCAGAAATTGCGAGGTTTCTGCCTGGAAGGTAAGCTAGAAAAGCTATTTCTTCAATTATGTATAAGGGTGTTTGATGTAGAGAATCTTTGGGCATTCCCAGACCCTAGATCAAGTAATTTGCAAAATCTATCCCCCTCTCATACCAATGAGTGCATGGTGCTGATTTGCTATCATTACTACAAGTGTGATATATCTCATATGTCAAATCAAACACAACTTTTTGATTTTTAAGATTTATCAGTACATTGCTTAAAGAGGGTAGTAAAATTTTGAACACTGTTGGAGCTTTTTTCAAGGGGCATAAGTAGATAATTATAAGTAAAAGGTTCAAATTACCTCTAAAGTATTCGACTTGTCTTACGTTTTCCCTCCATTCAGTTTTTTTTCGGTCCATGAGAGCCCGCACTTTTAACCTTTCGGCTCATAGGTAAACATGGTATATTTGGTCCCCTTCACTTTTGCTTCTCTATCTTATTCTCCAGTTTCGCTTCCATCTGGACTTAGCAATCCATTTCTCCCAATATGGTTTCTTATTTTACTTCTTGAAGCTCAAACCATTCTATTACTAGAACTCTTTTAGCATCTCTTTTTATCAAATCAAAAATGGGTAAAAGTTTGCAACTTGTAGTAATAGGTTAAGTTTTATTTTCCAAAAGATTAACTGATATGAGTCCAATCTAACTTTGAAAAGGTTGACCCTGCAAGAAAGTTAGAACAACCAAAGGGGACAGAGGTAGTAATAGTGTGATAGCTCCTCGGGGGAGCAGTTTAGATATTCTAAGATATGTAACTATACATTAAGGACACTATGTGCACCCTGTTTCATCCGGAGGTTCGACGTTCTTTTGTGCAATTACCTAGAGTACTAGATGCATCAATTTTTCTCTAACAAGCCAAGTTCTTAATATATGATGATTACTCTAAACTGAATTTCTTGTTCTAAGATTGACGCATGCTGTTTGATTCATTCACCGAAGTACCATATTTCCTTGCTGATCTATTTTCCATTTGGACCTCTCGCAGGACTGATAATGCAATTAAAAATCATTGGAATTCCTCAGTAAAGAAAAGATCAAACTTGAATTTGCCAAGTAGGTTAGTGCTGGATACCGAAAGTGAGGGATCTCCTAATTTCTCTAGTGACAAGAAAAAACTAGAGATCAAGAAGCATCCATTACAAGCTCAAAATGCAGAACAAACAATCTTTTTAGGCGAGCAGACAGGATTGGATAATGCTGCTGTTGCTTTGTCAACTGATCTGAGAATTGGATATGCTTATTCTGCTGGAAATGCTTTGCATAAGGATACTTCTTTATTTGGAGCCTGTATATCAGCAGAAGAAAATGTGAGGGATCTGATAAAGCCACTTGGTGGAATACAATTTGGCAAGGCAGATGTTCTTCCGATTGGTGAGACAGATAAACCATGCCAATCCAATTTAAGTCGCACTAAAATATCATATCCACTCTCAGCCTCTTCTTCAGATCTTCATTTGGATCAGTTGCACCACACAAGATGGAGTACTTCTCAAGTTGAGGCTGTTCATCCTACTACTTTTGGGAGCATGTATGAATCTCCCAAAAGGTCTAGGCACGACACTGTTAATGATCCTGACCATGATTTTTTGAGTTTGTCATTGGCTAGCTTTACCGAGGTTCATTCCCAAAGTAACAAGAAGAATAAAGCATATGACACACAATCTTCTTTGGGTCTCAAGCAGCAGGGCTCCTTGTATTATGAACCACCACAGTTAAAGGACTTGCTGATTCCTTTAACAGATGAAAACCTTAGTAGAGACAACCTTATCAGGCAAAAAAATGGTCATCCATTTTGCTCTACACCTCCTAGTCTTAAATTAACAGTCTCTGCTAATGGTAGTAGTCCAGAATCTGTCTTAAGGAATTCCGCAATGAGTTACACAGGGACTCCTTCAATCATAAGAAAGAAGAATTCCAGATTTCCCGAAGCTGCAACGCATTCTAGTTGCACAGGCACCACCACTCCCACACATAATTTCCCAAGAGCTTCTGACAGGGAAGACACCTCAAACCTGAAGGACAGATTTTCTGGATGTAAATCATCAGTTTCGGGAAAATCTCTTGGAAGACGGTTGGAATATGCCTTTGATATGGAATGGGATGCCTCTAGATGTTGCACACCAGTTTCTGCAGCTTCACCCTGTGCACTTAGACTTGGTGCTAATACGATGCTGACACCATAAAAAAGGTATAATATTAAGTAGTGAAGCAGTTCACTTTTAGTTTTTCTTTATCTTCAGCTTTTGCTGCAGAGTTTGAGAAAATATTATTTATTTATTTGATAAAGAGAATACTACTATTATTTTTGGGAGCTTGAACTCTAGAATAGCATCATTGTTATGCTAGTTTGGTTAGACAGCTTGAACTGATCTGACAAATCCGCAAGAGATCCTAACCCAACCTCTTATTGATGGATGTGTGTGATTGCTCTGCTTTCCCATGTTAGTATATTTTAAGCGGTTACACTTCCGAAATTAGCAGGACGTAAACATGGCCATTTTTTCCACAGAGCAAGGTGATGTATGTTTTCAGTAATCTGAAATTCTTATCTGATGCTTCTTAGGCTCCTTGTATTGGATGAGTAGAACATAAGGGAACTATTGGGCTTATAGCGTTTTGTCTCAAAGAATCTTGAGCCTGCAGGTTTCACGACTTAAAACTGATTTGAAGATAAGCTTTTGTGCACGTGTCTTTTGAACAAAATGGCTATATTCATTACGTTATTCTCTTTCTTTTTATTTTTGTGTTTATTCATTTGCAAAGCTGAAAGGATTGTATGGTAGAAGGGCGGAAGTGGTATGTGTATAGGGTGCATATGGGCATGACCATTGCCTTATTCCATGCTTTACATTTATTCATTTTTAAAGCTGAAAAAATGGTGTATTCAGAAGCGAGGACATGAGTATGTGCATGGATGAGTATACAGGCATATACTATGACTCCACATAATATATTCCTGCCTAACTGTTCATCTATCCTCTACAGATTATACTGGTATTAGTAGGTCTGTGACCAGAAACCATTTTGAATTTGGATCTTGACATGTCGGTGGTTTTTAACATTAGGCATTTCGCCAAGAAATTGGTGGGCTTATGTGAATTGGGTCGGGGTGGCGGGATCCCCTAGAAAATGCTTCTTTTATGCCTTGGGTAATATTATAATTTTCATTTTTTGGTATTTAGGATTAATTCTGAGGATCAGTCTGGAGAGGCTTTTGTTGTAGCATCACAAGCTGGTATTGAGCCTCTTCTCGCATTTGCTGTTAAAGTTGTTGCTAGTGTTCCTATTTCTATATGGTGTTGGTGTTGCATATTAATCCGCCGTTTTTGAATTGCAGTCAGATCATATGATCTGATGGATCGATCGGCTACTTCTTCAAGGTCAAATCTTTGAGGAAAGAAAATGTCAATGAAACAATGACATGCTGAGCCACTTTGAGAAGGCCAAGTTAAAGCTGAAGAATTAGTTTGAAATGGAAGTTGTAATTTTGGCAGTCACAAAAACTTGTGAGCTTATGGGACTAATGAGAAAATATGGCAAAAAGCTATAAACTACATGAGCATGGAAATTTGTTGGATAACTCTTGTTTTGGGAGTTGTCCCTAATTCTATATGGATGTAATATTATAATTTGATTTTTCCCTGCCCTACTTCAGAAATTTAGCGAAGGAAGGATTTGTAAATATGCATTTAAATCAATTGCCTTTAGTTCTGTGGCGTGTTACATGGTTGCAAAAGTTGTGTTTCTAATGCTCGATTCGCCAATCCAAAAAGAATGGTAGATAAATGAATGTTAATTCTTTACCTATTTAGTGAAGCATAGTTAGAAAATGTTTGATAAGATCATAGTATCAAACATTGATAGGAGTCAGACCTACGAATACTGGGGAGGTGATTAGGCATGACATGATGCGACTTCAGTTTATCGAGGGCATGACCCTTGATAGGAGGGTGTGGAGACCGAGGATTAAGGTAGAAGGTTAATAGGTAGTTGAGAGCTTCCTTCTCTTATTGTCATGTTGTGTAGTTCGTTTCAGTTATCATATTTCCATGTTACTATTTTGCACCACTTACTCTTTTGTCCCTCCCTTTCTTCTCTTTCTCTCTTTTTCTTCTTCTCCTCCCTACCTTTCTAAGCCGATGGTCTATTGAAAACCACCTCCCTACTTTCATTAGGTAGGGGTAACGTCTGCGTACATACTACCCTCCCCAGATCCCACATGTTAAAATATACTAGATATTTTGTTGTATAGTAAGAGGAAAACAATTTGTCTCTCCGAATTGTCACAGTACAAAACAAATTGAGATGAGCAAAGTATAATTTTAAGTATCAAATTGAGATAATAATTTCATCAGTGATTAAATTTTAGTCGCCAAAACCAAACTACAGTATCTGTTAATGATAAAATTTCGTAATTCTGACCCTAGGAAGTCACGAAGCAAATACACTCAACTTGATCGATTTTGCATAGTAGTTTTAGATATGGACGTGTAGCGTCAGCATTTTCTGGTAGACCATCATTTTCGCCAATAACAGGATTGCATCCTTAGCTATCTCAAAGAGTTTTCGGATAAAATGATAAGAACCAATTATTGCTTTGTCTATCAATTATTAACTAATAATATGTCCTCGTTATATAGTACTCCTTTTTTTTTGTTAGAGACCTTTTCTTTTCCTTTATGCTTAACTGAGAATTATATTATTATTATTATTATTATTATTATTATTATTATTATTATTATTATTATTATTATTATTATTATTATTATTATTATTATTATCGTTATTGTTATTGTCATTATCATTAGCCTTTTTTGAGGTACGATTTGATTAATAAAATGCAAAATGGCAAAGAAGAAAAATATGCTTTTTTGCGTTTTTATTATTTGTAACAAACTGAGCTATCTATTTCAGTTAGGAACTTAGGAAAGAAATCTTGGAAATCGAACATTTGAGAAGATGAGAATTCCACGTCAGCCTTGACGTCTGAAATGACTCAACAACAAATTTTAGTTTTTCAAATTGGAATATTTTCGTGTACTGTACTACAAAATCACGCCTACACATTGGCCTATGGTGAGGTACTGATTGTGGGGATCGGCGCGGCTGAAACACTTGAACATGCACATTTAGGCCCCGTTTGGCCATACATTTTGGCACCGTTTTTTCAATTTTTTTTTGAAAATATTATTTGTTCATATAATGATCTATTTTTGAAAAATTTCTGAAATTATTTTTCAAGTTCCTAAAATCTAGTTTAGGGTAGATTTTGGATGAAACTTGTTCTCCTACTCACAAAACTTCAAATTTTTTTCAAATAAAATGCATGTCCAAATATAATTTCAACTTCCAAAATTATTTTTTAAAACTACTTCAAAAATTATTTTTTCAAGTTTCAACTAAATCTATGTCCAAACGCTAGTTTAGAGATTCGACGATAAAAATCGGATAACGAAAATATATTACTAGTACTGTAGGTATAGAAAAGCAATACAGGTAAGAAAAAGAATTACGTTTAACGTCTTTCTAACCTACTACCGTATCCTCGATCTCCACACCCTCCTATCAATGGTCATGCCCTCGACAAGCTGAAGACGTGTTATACTCTGCCTAATCGCCTCTCCCCTATACTTCTTTGGCCTACCTCTACCTCTCCTTGGCCCTGCCATAGCTAACTTCTCACACCTCCTTACTAGGGCATTTGTAAATCTCCTTTTCACATGACTGAACCATCTCAAACGCACTTCTCGCATCTTGTCCACTATTGAGGTCACTCCCACCTTATTGGTGACAAAGCACGAAGAGTAAGATCAAATTTGCGGCCGTTCTTATATAGCCCCAGAATGTTTCAGTTTATGCTCCTACCTATTATCTGAATATACCAAGAAAGATTGGGGTCTATGTAACTTAATGCAAATTGCCCGAGGCCTATGCTTTTTTGAATCCAATCATAGATATATTATGCTCGTCATACCTTTATTCTTTTTTCTCCTGATACTGATACTCAATTTCTCAAAATATTTCAATTGGTACATGCAAGACATAGGTGCTAGATTCCACCAAGTATACAAATGGAACCTAACCATACATGTCCTCCGATTATATCTTTTAAACCTCCTCTTGGCGAAAAGTCAAAAAATTCACAAAAAAAAAAAAAAATTGAATCTAATTAGGCTATTCAACTATTTCGACCATTTTCGAGCACCTCTATATTTTTCGAGGCGTTCGAAGGTTTGATTCACTTTCAGGATGCTTTCGTAGTGAAGTGGTAAACACATGAGAAAAGCAAAAACAAAAGTAAGGAATTAATTATCATCTCATTAATAAGGGATTTTTTTTTTGTTGCTGCATGCATTTACATATAAGATTGAAAAAAGAAAAGAAATTCATGTATTATTTAACAGGAATATATAACAAACTTTGGGTGAGGGACCAAAAGCAAACCAACTCGTTGATTTTAACGTACTTGAATTAAAATAGCTACAATAAAGCCAAAAGATGGCGTAAAGAATAAGGCTCAGTTTGCAGCAAATTGAATAATATTACTTTCACAGAATTTGCTTATAGTATATAGTATGGGACAACATATGCAACAAACGCACTATTACTCTCAACTTGGATCACTTTTATAACTGAATAAATATTTTTATTAAAATGTGTGTATATTTTGGATAAAATAAAAGTTGAGATGAAGCACTTTACATATATGAGGCGAAACAACATTAGCCACAATAAAAGTGAATATTTATATTTAAATTAGCAGAAGTGGAGGACATAGCATATAATCAATGGATAAAACTTAGAAGCAGAAAATATTGTACACAAATTTAGTTTGCTATATAGGCTTAATGTTATGTGTTCACAATAACATTTAGATCAACAAAATCATTAATCGTAATATAACAACGTAAGTATTTATCACTTGGTAAGTCAAGTCAATTTTTAAAAAAGTTAAATTAAATATGAAGGATGTACAAGACAAATAATCCAAGGCACAATGCGTAAATTTAAAATGCCTTTTGAAAAATTTAATTGTCCCATTAATCGAGACATTAATGCCATGAGACTTTCTTTAAGTTTGTCTTAAAAACATTGATAAAGTACACCTTGGCTTTGGTCAATTCATTTAAGTAATACTTTTTGCAAATTCATTGTGTTAGGCCAATTTTTTCAAAAAATACGTTTAAGTATCAAATTACGAAAAATAACCGTAATGTTGAGGTTGCAATTAGTATTATTTAATTTATTTTTAAATATTACTTATAAAAGAATTAATTAAAATATAAAATATAAATTAAAAAAGTTAATCAATATGTACTATAGTTATTCCAAAGCAATAACATTGAGTATCTAGTATTACTTATTGTTTACATGACAATTTAAATATATCAAAATATAGTATTCAATATAGATTAAAATTTACTCTTAGGATAGGAGAAAGGGAATAAAAATATGAGTGAAATAAAAAAGAGAAGAAAATTATGGTAGAAAAAAATGTAAATTAATGAGGAATATTTTGAAAAATACAAATTTATTGTAAGGTTATTTTTGCTTGAATAAATTAATTTTCTGTTTCTGCTTATTGGAACAAGTTAGAATTTATAGCTTCTCCCCAGCAAAAAAACTATTTCTACTGCTACTGAAAAGTACTTTTTTTTTATCTTGGCCAAACACCTCAAATTTAAAAAAAAAAAACAAACTTTTTTAACAAAAAAAAAAGTACTTTTGGCCTCCCAAAAGCTTGATCTAACATGCTCTTAATAACACTAGAACAATTGTGGAACAGAGTTTAGAGTGACTTAACTATTGTGTATGGCCTACATACTATAGCTGATAGAAGAGCTTTATGGGATCAATTAAGGGATATCAGTGCAGTAACCAAAAGCTCTTGGTTGATTATAGGGAATTTCAATAGTGTCCTATATGTGGAGGATAGAATTAATGGGGCACCTGTACACCAAACTAAAGTGGTTGATGTCAAACAATGCATTTCTGATACTGGAGTAGGTTTGATAAACAAAAAAGGGATGCAGTCTTCATGGAGTAATAAGAGAGGGGCTGAAGATAGGATATACAGTCATATAGACTGGGAGTTTGATAATGCAGAATGGTTTTGGCTGTATGCACGCATTGAAGCAATCTACCTAGTGCCTGGATGTTCTGACCATACACCTATCAGAAGTTCATAGGATGAAGATGAGGAAACCTTATAGATTACTGACTGTAATGTTACAATAGGAAGAGTATAAGGCAGCAGTGGAAAATATATGGAGGCAAGACATACAAGGGCACACTATGTATACCATCTGTAGGAAACTTAAACTGCTGGAGATTCATACTAGGGGAATACAGAGACAATATTCATCAGTAGAGGTCAAACTCAAACAAATAAAGGAGGATCTCAAAGGCATACAACAGAATCTTAATGATGATCATTTGAATCCACAACTGATAGAGCAAGAAAAGAAGCTTCTGATGCTAATAGAGAAATGGGATGCAGTACATGAGAAGGTATTAAGACAGAAGTCAAGGGCTATATGGATCAAACATGATACTAAATATTTCCATGCTCAATTGAAGGCTAGACAGGCAAGGAATAGAGTCACATCTATTTGTACAGAACAAAATGATAGATTGACTGATCCCCTGCAGATTCTGCAGGAGTTTATACAGTCCTTCAAGATGTTATTAGGAGAAGCTAACGTAGTGATGCCTGGAATTGATGTTAACATAGTCAGGGATGGCCCCTGTCTATCAATGGCACAGCAGCAACAAACGATAATGCCTATAATAGAGGAGGAGATTACAAGGGTGGTATAAGAATTTCCAAATGATAAAGCTCCAGGAATTGATGGATATCCAGTTGAATTTTTCAAAGAAAACTGGCAAATAATTAGGAAAGAAGTAATACAGGCAGTAATGCAATTCTTTGAAACAGGGAAACTACTTATAGAGATCAACTGCACCATTGTCACTCTCATACCTAAGGTGGCAAATCCAAACTCTGTAAAGGAATTTAGGCCCATTGCATGTTGTTCTACAATGTACAAGATTATTGCCAAGATGCTTACTATTAGGCTGAAGTTGGTAGTGGATTATCTGGTGGTTCCTTCACAGACAGCATTCATAGAAGGAAGAAATATCTTGGATAATGTAATACTAGCTCATGAACTGATCAAAGGGTACAATCAGAAAACAGTTTTACCAAGATGTATAATTAAGGTGGATATTAGAAAGGCATATGACTCAGTTGACTGGAATTTTCTAAGGGCTCTTATGCTGGAATTTGGTACCCCATGTAAAATGGTCAAACTCATTATGGAGGGTGTAAGCACAATTTCTTATTCCTTACTGATCAATGGAGGATTAACACTAAAATATCAAGCGAAAAAAGGATTAAGACAAGGTGACCATATGTCACCTTATCTTTTTGTTTTGGTGATGGAGTACTTGAACAGATCTTTGAAGCAGCTGAAGTCAAATCTAGATTTCAACTATCACCCTAAATATGCAAAATTAGGAGTGGTTCACATCTATTTTGTTGATGACTTATTAATGTGTTGTAGAGCTGATAAGGTGTCTATTGAACTTATGATGAACCAATTTGAAAAATTCTCCACAGCTTCAGGCTTGCATGCTAACACGGAGAACAATTCATTCTATGTGGCAGGAATATCTACTCAATACAAGCAAGAAATACTGGAGAAGTTGCAGTTCACCATTGGAGAAATACCATTCAAATACTTAGGTGTCCCTTTGTCCTCAAAGAAACTCAGCATTAGTCAATGCATGCCATTGATTGATAGAATTGCAGGAATGGTCAGATGCTGGACTGCCAGATTTTTATCATATGCAGGGAGAGTCCAACTAATCAAAAGTGTGTTGTTTGAAATGTAAACCTACTGAGCACAAGTTTTCCTGATTCCAAAAAAAGTGCATGACATGGTTACAGGGATATGTAGGAACTTTCTATGGCATGGAAGCATTGAAGGAAAGAAAGCTCCTATAGCATGGGATACAATTTGCAAGTCAAAAGCAGCTGGAGGAATGAACATTATTAACTTCTCTATATGGAATAGAGCAGCAATAGGGAAACTGATATGGGCAATTGCACAAAAGAAAGACAAGCTATGGTTATGTGGATACATAGTCACTATATAAAGAAGAAGGAGATAGAAAACATGGAAACACCTAAACAGGCTAGCTGGGTGGTAAGGAAAATATTTGAAGCCAGAAAATGGCTAACCACTGGAATACAAGAGCTGGAAGTATATGCTGTAAAGGGGAAGTATACCATCAGCAAAGCTTATCAATCCTACATACCACAATATTCAAAAGTTACTTGGATGACATTGTACTTGACACAAGGTATGATCCCTAGACATCAATTCATTCTGTGGATAGCAATGCATCGGAGACTAACAACTGTGGATAGCTGATCAGATGGGGAATAACAGTGCCTGCAGAATGTGTGCTTTGTATGACAGATAAAGAGGAAAATCATGATCGCTTGTTCTTTGAATGCTCATATTCAAAGTTCATTTGGAAACAGATTTTGAGCCTGTTTGGAGTTGATTGACAAATAGGTAGATGGCAGAAAGAAATTGAATGGATGGCTACAAAAACAAAGAGCAGAAGTACAAAATGGAAGATTCTGGGAAGTGCCTTTGCAGCAACAGTATATCATACATGGATGGAAAGGAACTTACGAAGTTTCAACAGACAAGAAAAGAAAGTAGGGATAGAGTTAGAGATATTGTATTGCAGTTGCACACTAAAGGAGATAGCTACTGTAAATGGAGAGTCGAGTTAGATAGGATAAATAGGTATCCATGTTAGCAAAAAATTTAACTTCCAGATGTGGAGCTTAAGTGATAAAAAAATAGGCTATTTTTGTAAGACCCGTCTCTAAAGTCCAATGAGCGGATGGATGTATATATTTACACTTGGTTAAATAAAAGTTTCAGTTTAACCAAAAAGAAAAAAGAAATTGTGGAACAGAGTTCCAATTTTGGTCATTAATTTATAGTACTAAATTTATGCATACTATATTATAATGGTAACTCTCCACTTAAAATATTGGATTCAAATCCATATTCCATTCATTATTATTTCTTTGTCTTTTCTGCACACGCAGGTAGGGAGCGTTTCACCCCAAACGGGCCCTACGGGGCGCGAATTTGAATATGGTCGGGCTTTAATACGGATACCAGGCACCGGATGGAAAATTAAAAAAAAAAGGGAAATTATCAGCTATGTCTATTTATAAGTAGCTCATTACATAAATTGGCCAATTGATAAAATATTACTAATATTAGCCAAATTAGCCAATTAGTTATTTATAGCAAAAAAAATATCAAATTTTTGCTTTGTTTTGAGTGGGTGTATTAGAATAGATTGGGCACAACTTAAGGAGCTTGAGTCTCAGTTTTGGGATGATTTGGTGAAGTTTTGAGGTGGTTTGAATTGAAAATTCGAAATAAAAGCTGAACATGAAAAAAAATGATATGTGTATCACATTGTGTATCATTTGTGTATCACATATGTATCATATTTGTATCAATTGTTTATCACATGTATATCCATGTATACCTGTGTGTGTGATACATGTTTGATACGTGTGTCGCAGAAGACTTTTTTGAACTCGATTTAATTACGAATCTTGATACAAAACCAGTCCAAATCACCTCCAATCTTCCTCAAATTTTGTATCTTGACTTATCTATATACTTTCAATGAATTTCAACTATACCCATTGAAAAAGTTCCTTTTTTGTTTAGATTTTTGGAATATTTTATAGATTTTTGTATTTCATCACCTTATTTGCTACCCTGTCCATGAAATTTCCTTTCCGTCTTGTATCTAATGTTGCTAATCACGCTTAAAAATATGGAAGGTGATTTTTGCATGTGATTCTTTTGAGAGAAAGAACCCTATTATTTGGTTTTTCAATTTTTGTTGGCTAGTTTTGATAAGTCTATAACTAATGGCTAGAGATTGGTAAGTTGAGATATATTTGGGACATTTGTGTAAGTTTCCAAAAAAAAAAAAAACTCATGCCTGCCAACCCAGCCGTAACTATATTCCAAACTTCCATAAATTCTCTTATCATCCCAATCTTCTTCCAAGATTCACCCACCCCACCTCACCCTATACCCTCTAAAATCCCATCAAACATCAATACGTGTTTTAGAGCTATCATTAATTTAAATTCGACAATAGTAAGACTTATTCTTAAAAAATTATAATCAAAAGAAAAATTATACCGTATAATTGCTTTTAAAAATAACATTAAAAATATATATATTGTTTGTGTATTAATATAAAATATACGCATTTTATATATAATTAATTATAATTTTTACATAGTTAACTAACAAAAATAATTATTTTTAATTGCGCGGTTAAATGTATAACTTGTCCATAGGGGCAGAACTAGATGGGCAAAGAGGATTTAGCCGAAACCCCTTAGCCTGAAATTATACCGTATATATAAAGTTAAATTTTTATATATATACATATATTAGATATTGAATCGCTTTAACCAAGGACAGATCTAGGGGGGCGAAAGTGTGTTCACTGGAACCCCCTTCACCAAAAAATTACACTATATATATAAGATAAAATTTATTTTAACTGTATATATTATGTTTTGAATTCCTACTAGCCATAATCTCTTTTAATTTTTTTAACTTTTTTCTTGTTTGAACCGCTTTACTTCTTAGCGCGTTTACCTTTTTTTTTTTTTTTTTTAATTTTTTAAATCCCCTTAATAAAAATTCTGTTTTATCTTCATCAAAGATAAAAATCCGAGGCCTTGTATTAAGGTCCCACCACTCTCTTCAAATTTCTCAAATTTTCCCTATTTAAGATGTTTGCTTATCCACTTTTCAAAAACAGTCCTTGATTTGCTCAAACTCTTTTCCTTTTATCTCTTCACGTATCTTCTACTTAAGCCTTTTCTCATTATTATTTGCTCACTAGTGACAACCCCTTTTTCTCATTCTATAATAAAGTTTGAATTTTTCTTTTTTAATAGAAACTTTATTCTGTGTTGTGAAAATGGTTATGCAGCGTCAAGAAAACATTTTGGTGACAGGAGGGGCTGGTTTTATTGGAACACATACTGTTGTTCAGCTTTTGAATGAAGGATTTAAGGTTACGATCATTGATAATTTCCATAATTCTGTTGAAGAAGCTGTTGATAGAGTCAGAGAATTAGTTGGCCCTCAACTTTCTCAGAATCTTGAATTCCATTTGGTATGTTTTTTTCTACTTTCTTGAATTTTGTTTGATCAAAACCAACATCACCCTTGTACTGAAACCAGAAATGGAAAAGGAAAAAGTTAGAAATGAAAGAATTCTATACATTTCTGGTTTTTTTTTTTTATTATCTAAAAGGGGTTGATAAGTTCACAAGAATTATTCGTTTTATAGTAGAATTAGGACTCCCTGACACAAACTTTTTTAGATAGTCATATGTTTACACGAAAATTTTGTATTTATTGAAACTTGTTTAGTGCTTTGTTTTCTTTTCCTTTTTTATTTTTTGGGTTAAAGTTGCCCTGTTTCATGTTGTTCTCATCTTCTGAAAAAGGTAATCTTGATCAAGTGGCTGTTGCTGTATATATGCCTTTTTGTCCCTTTTTTTTCTTTTTATTTGTTCTGTGATTTTGCAACTAGGTCTTTTTAATCCTCGGTAGGAAAAAAGTAAGTATCAGCTTATCACGGAATGGGAGCCTAGGCATAACTGGTAAAGTTGGTGTCACGCGATCAAGAGGTCACAGGTTCGAGCCGCGGAAACAGTCTCTTGCCGAAGTGTAAGAATGTGTACAATAGACCTTATGGTCCGGCCCTTCCTCGAGCTTAATGCACCGAGTTGCCCTTTTATATCAGCTTATCATGGTTAAGTGATTAAATGAGGTGACATTTATCAGCTTATCAGGGTTATGTGATTAAATGAGGTGAAAGTATATAATAAGTTAACCATGGTTAAGTGATACAAGTTTAGTGAGTTTTTACCACTTTATCTTCCTCAAATAAACAATACTAAACTGGTTCTTTTGCTTGCTTTGGGATTTCATCTTATTTGTTTCTTGGTGGCAGGGTGATATCAGAAACAAAGATGATTTGGAGAAGTTATTTTCTAAAAGAAAGTATGCAAATCTCTTGCTTTAAAATGTCTCCAGCTGTTATAATTTCCTTTATATGCATTTCTATGTGGTCTTTGATTGATCGTTTTGCAATATATATCGAAATAGGTTTGCTGCAGTGGTCCATTTTGCGGGACTTAAGGCTGTTGGGGAGAGTGTTGATCATCCCTTTCTTTATTTTGATAACAATCTGATTGGATCAATAACTTTGTATTCAATCATGGCCAAATATAATTGTAAGAAGGTATGTCTTTTGATATATTATTGGTTTCTCTTAAATATGTATATTAAAATAGGTTACGCATTCAGGGCAACTTGGAACCTGTTATATTCATCATGTTGCTACCCTTCTACTTATAATTTTGGTAGAATTTGAAGGAAAATAGTAAATATGAGCTTCTTTCAAGAACTCATTTTGCTGCAAAAAGTAGAGAAATTTTTGAATTCCTACTTTTGGTATAGAATTGGTTGGTCAGGTTGATAACTTTTTTAATTGATGATGTTGAATTGCAGTTGGTTTTCTCATCATCTGCAACAGTTTATGGTCAGCCTGAAAAGATTCCGTGTGTGGAGGATTTTGAATTGAAGGCTATGAATCCCTATGGTCGGACAAAAGTTAGTATTGTGAATAATTCTCTTGTTATTTTGAAGTGTTTAAGATCGTTCAGCTGATCCTATCTCATTTTGTAGAGTATGAATTGTTTAGTTACTTCTTCTCACTAACATGTCTTTCCTTCTATTTGATTAGCTATTTCTTGAAGAGATTGCGCGGGATATTCAGAAGGCAGACGCTGAATGGAATATCATTTTGCTGAGATATTTCAATCCGGTAGGAGCTCATGAAAGCGGCAAACTTGGGGAAGATCCAAGGGGCATTCCCAACAATCTCATGCCTTACATTCAGCAAGTAGCTGTTGGTAGATTGCCAGAGTTAAATGTGTATGGCACCGACTACCCTACACCTGATGGTACTGCGGTAGGTTCTGTTGACTGATTTTTGTAACTATAGCTTTTTGTGTATGAAAAAGGAAAAAGAAATCAAACGAGTTAAATTAACCAGGTGACTAGCATTCATATCAAAGAAGCAGGAAGCGAAGAGTGAAGCAAACTTACCTGCTGGCTCAACGTATGAAACTGTTGACAGAAATATAGTAGAATATTTAAGTAGATTTGTGGCACGAACTTGCTACCTTCAACATGTTTCATTCCCATACATAGACTGGTAAACCATTTATAATCTCTTGCTCGCCAGATACGAGATTACATCCATGTTATGGATTTGGCGGATGGTCATGTTGTTGCACTTCAGAGACTTCTCAAGCAAAATGACTTAGGTAAGTAAATCCTTTCAAGTAAAGCTGAGCTCCGAATTCTTTTGATTTGTCTGCGAGAAAATGATACATTTCCTTGTACTTTCAATTGAAGACCATGCTCTTTTATTTTAGCTATTGAAGGTAACATTTTCTCTTCTCTTTGATGTTTTGCATTAGGTTGTGTTGCATATAATTTGGGAACTGGTAAAGGCAAATCTGTGCTAGAGATGGTTGCTGCCTTTGAAAGAGCATCTGGAAAGGTCTCTCTCTCCGTCTCTCTTAAATAAAATAGCGAATTTGAATGAATTGAACAAGCTCTTCATTTGTTGCATGTTTTTTGCATTTCAGAAAATTCCACTTAAAATGTGTCCAAGAAGGCCAGGAGATGCCACTGCTGTTTATGCATCAACCGAAAAAGCTGAGAAGGAGCTTGGCTGGAAGTAAGTAGTAGCTGGTTTTCTATTTTCTTTTTCCTATTAAGGCTAATGTTCATGCACAAATCTTCAAATTTCAGCAGTTGGAAGAGGATACTAATACAGGAATTAACTATTTTTGTTTCTTTTCGTAGGGCGAAATATGGTGTAGATGAGATGTGCAGGGACCAGTGGAAATGGGCAAGCCAAAATCCTTGGGGTTACCAATCAAAACCTTGAAATGTTATACAAGTAATAGTTGGAGGACTCAGATCAGACCAACATTGAAAATGCTCTTTTAAACTTTATAATACTAAGTTTCTTAAGAGTTGGATCTGTAGTCAACATCCTAATATTTTACATTTTCTGCAAACATAAATGTATCTAAGGCTAAAACTGTTCAATATGTAATAATTGCTATTGATGGTTATGTACTGGTGAAGCATGTTCTTGTTTTTACCTTAAATGGTTTTAAGGGGGCTTAATTGTGCCTCCTATCTATGACCTCTTCAACCAATTGCTTTACTGATTGTAATTCTTCCAAAAGGAGTAAAGAATGTAGTTATTTATTTTATTAAAGGTGACAGTAGCTGTGTGGAGACTGAACCAAGGTCAAGATTGGAGATTTATATAGCTTGGGATTAGGTTGTACTGAATTAACGGCAAGGCAATAATATACATGCTTCTCGTCAATGGAGGCGTATTCAGGATTTAAGTTCAATGAGGTTTAACATTTAAGGATTTAAGTTCACTGGGGTTTAACATTTAAGGTTTTTGGATTGAACCCGTATTTCTAAAGTTAGGGGTTCATACATGCTATTTCTTGCAATTATTATGAATTTTAACACTTAAATTTGTGCTCCTCGTTAAAAATACTGGTTCAGATTATTATGTTGCATCCGCCTCTACTTGTCAAGCACACTTACATGTAGTATATACGATTTTGAGCTACCTCAAAGGTTATCTTAACATTAGTATAATTGAACTTTTAAGCTAGAAATTCTGTATCCTTATTTTGTCTGTGAATTGAGAGATGCTCTCAAATGTGCGCGATTATTTACTTCATTCTGGTGAAATCATGGTTTATAAGTTGACTTAAACAAGGTAGGAGTAAGGTCTACGTATACTATACTCTCCAGATCTCACTTGTGGGATTACAGCTATGTTGTTGTAAGTTGACTTAAACATAATATCCCCTGGCTCAGTGTAAACAATTTGAGAAAGGCCTTCATTCTGGTCAAGCTACGTTATAGTTGACTTAAGACATCCTTTTCTATCACCTGCTTCCATTTAAATATAGTAGTGGTTAACCAACTATCCTTTACTTGAGACAGGATATATCACCAGCCAGTTATCAATGTGTAACATATGCACTTCTCTTCAATTAGCTGCATAACAATCCAAGACTTAGTTTTTTTCCTGCTATTGATTTTCACTAGTTCCTGACAATCAAATTGCTCTTAGAACACACTGTTCTCTTGAGTAACATCATTTGCTGCACAGTTGAAAAAAAGAGAGAATCATGAAAGAAGGGAATGTGCTGATGATTGCTCAGAGAATGGTATCTGATGCATCTCCTTCATCAACTCCAAGATCTCCAGCTACACAACCACCTTTGCCAACACCATCACCATATTCGTTTTCTGTGGCATCGACAAGGTTGAGCTCAAGGCCTTCTATTCATACATATGATCTTACCCTCAGGTCACTGGCACTTCTCTTCTCCTTCATCTCCGCTCTCTCGCTAGCTGCACAAGAAGGGACCAAAAAAAAACAGATCTCCAGCTTCTATGATCACCCAGAATTAACGTAAGAATCAACACTGAGATCCATTTGAATGTCTTTTTTTGGTTGTAGAGGATACTAGAATTTAAACTAAGAACAATCAGTGCAATGGTTTTGAGAGCTACTTTACACCACTGCAGGTACTGCTTCACAGTAAGCATATTAGTTTTTATATACTCGGCCTTTCAACTCTTCAAAAGAGTTTGTGACATTGCTTATAGAGGGGTCTTGATCTTGGATATGACCTCTGACTACCTCAGTTTCATATTCGATCAGGTACTTATTAACTTCAATTAGCTAGTGATTTCTTCCGAGTACAAAACCATAGTATCTGATTCACATACAACTATGACCATAAAAATGGTTGCACCCATTCCTGTAGTTAAAACAAGTATCAAGAATTCTCTTCTTCTTTTTTTCCCTGGATGTCACCGAAAGAGTGAATATATGCTCAATTAACCACCAAAGCTAAATCTTTATGTTGAATAAAGAAGAGGAGTAGACAGTATCTTATCTGACTATCAAGCAACCTAAATTTCAACTTTTCTGAATGCTTTTTTCTAGTTCTCCTCTACATTCACTGCAGATAAATCTTTCAAAAACACAAATTCTCATAAGCAGAGTGTTGCACAGTTGGCAGGTTACCTCCTTTTGTCTTCTTCTTCAGTAACCATACCAGTCATTCAACAGATGAATAGCCAAAGCTCACTCTGGAAGGCGGCTGCCGTTGCTGATTGCATGTCATTTAGTGCTTTCATGGTCATTGCAGTCTCCGCTCTCTTATCAGGCTACAAGCTGTGCAAAAGGATCATATGGTGATGCACTGGGAATTGAACGCGTAGCCTTCAACTCCAGGATTGACAAAGCTAGAGTGTAAAATGGGGACATAATTTCTTCACCACTTTTTTGTTTCAGTCAAGAACGTTTTAATCCACTTGAAGCATCACAAGTAGCAATTGGTGGGATATACCGACTATCTCCAACTACGCTAATGGTCTGGTAAAAGTTGATACAAAGAGGGTTCGGAAGTTTATAGCAAAGAAGAGAGGATTTTGGTAGAAAATATCCATATTTTAATTGTTGTGTCGTTGTTATGGTGAATAAAGAGTATAACTAGTACAATATAAGCTAGATTTGTGCTTCAAAGTAACAGCAACTTACAATTCTATTTCTATATCTACAGAATATGTTTTCCTGTATTTCCAATTATGCCCTGAAGACAACAATTAAACAGGACTATATTCCCTTTTCTTCATCGGGAACGAAATTATTATCAATACTATAAAACACTAGCCATTCATATACCCAAAACAGACAACCTTGATGAACAAAGAAGTAGGTTCAGCTAAAAACCTACTGTTGTTGCCATTGCAACATTAGGAACAATAAATCACATAGTATTTTTCAGCATCTATTTACTAATATCCGGCATATCTAGAAATAACAATTGTCTCAGATGACTTACATATATGATTCTAAATAAGTAGAGGTTGAAGCAACTCCTTCACAATACCATCAGATCCAATGTAGACTGCCTCGGCACATTCTTTAGAAGCCAAAATATCATCTGAATTGACATGTAGTGGCAGGCAACAACATTTCCAGCTCCCACCATTAGTAAACAAAATCCAGTTGTCTTTAGTGATTTGACTTGTAAGAATTTGAAAGAAGCATGTGCTATGTAGATTAATCTTCTGTAATGACAAGATTTCCGTCAGAAAATTCACAAGCCTGAATGGAGAGGGAAAGCTGCTTCTGCAGTTTTTTCACTACAAAGACTTCTGGCTCCTCACATATGGTCACTACCGTGCCCTTGCGGCCAAGCCTACCTGTACGGCCAGCTCGATGTGCATAATGAACTGAGTCAGTAGGTAACCCCAAATTAACTACAAGATCACATTCAGGTAAATCCAAGCCTCTAGCTGAAAGCTCATTTGTTAGCAGCACCCTGACCTCCCCATTTCTGAACTTCTTTAAGATAGTTGATCTTACAAGTTTGCTGAGATCACCATGTAACTCTGCAGCTTTCATACCACGAGCTTCTAGTTTGAAGACAGCATCTTTTAGTTGTTTTGTGTGGTTCATAAAAGCTATCACACACTTGGCATCCAGAGCATGCACACACCTTCTCAACATATCAACTTTGTGCTGTATCCTAGTAATAGTGTAATAATGCTGCAAATTAGGGGGTAAGCTCTGAACACTAGGCATACCTTGTACATTTGAGCTTGAACTAGCAGTAGGTGGTGTTCCTGAGATATTAACAGGTCCAGAAGGAGAGACAGACTCAAGCGGGACGACTTTATTGGCTTGAACGAGAAGTGGATCGCAACCCCAGCTTCTTGCTGCTCTTATAACTGAAAAAGGCACTGTTGCAGACACCATGATAGTCTGACGCGCAGATCGCTTGACAAGTGGACTATTTGACTCTCCCCCGCGTGCACCAGGTCTTCTCCCCACATGGTCTAATATCCGCTGCATGTCCTCCCGGAAATTGACAGCAAGGAGCTGATCAACTTCATCCAAAACCAAGTAACGACAACCATGGGTAGGAAGCTTTCCAGCTGCACTAATCTCGGCTATCCGTCCAGGTGTCCCCACTACGATGGAAGGCTTATTCTTCCTCAGAGCTTCCTCCTGTCTCGATCGGTTTGCACCCCCTACAAGCTGCTGGACTAGTTTCTTGTCCGCTGGTCCTAATAGCTTTTCTACTTCCCTGACAATCTGCATGCCAAGTTCCCTTGAAGGAGCTACTATTACTGCTTCGATGCCCACTTTGTTCCCAGCTTCAGAGCCATTTGAGATCTCCCCACTCAATGGACCAACTTGAGACAGTATGGGAAGGACATAAGCTAGTGTTTTTCCTGAACCTGTGTACGACTGAATCACAACATCGTGATTTTTAAGAACAGTTGGAACTGCAGCAGCCTGAACATCAGTTGGAACCGTAAAGCCTTCCTTCTCTAGCCTTTCGACCAACAAAGGTGGAAGGCCAAGCTCTGAAAATGATTCTGCAGCAAATGGTGCAGTCTTTATATCTATGGGGTTTCTCTCCTTAATCAATCCTGTTTTATTGCCACTAACTTTTTTCTTCACTCTGCTCTTGGGGACCTCAATTGTTGAAACACCCTGCTGGAGCTTATTTGTCTCATTTGCACTTACTGTCTTAACTTCATTCTTCAATCCAAGGCTAGCTAGAGTGAGGGATGCACTGTCACTTAAAAAGCGGACCTTGTCTCGAAATGGAGCTATCCTTGTAAACTGTGAAACATTCCTCAAAGATAAAGAATCACCAACTAACAAGAGGGCCCTTGTTAGCACTAAAACAGGCATGATTTTTCTAGCACTTGTTTTCTCAGTTGCTATCTTAAGGAAGAACTCAAATTTGGTATGACTATTTACAATGCCAAAATCCTCTTAAGCAGTGTACTATCCTCACCGATCAGACTGCAACAAGAACATTAAAATATCAGAATAAATAACAATGTTAGGACCTATAACAAGTATAATTAAGATTTAGCATATCGGCATTCTTTTTACTAGAAATTGAGATGTAGTGACATAGGTATGCCTCTTTTGTGCTATAATATCCCTCTTTGAGAAAAAAGGAAAAATTCAAACTAATATAGAAAACAAAAAGCATCAGAGCAAAAGGCATATGACACATAACTCAATCAATCAACTATGTCTCATTAACAACTAGTTGGTGTCTGTTATATGAATTCTCTATATCCATTCCGCTCGCCCAGCCATACATCCATTTTTTCTTTTGGCCGTGTTTGTTAAGTTCAAAAACGCACCTTAGGTGCTGAGTGTTGTCTTCTCTTCCCTAACTAAACAGAATTCTTTGTGCTCATCTAATTCCAATATTAAATAATTTGTCTTTGAAGTCCATGAGCGGAAGAACTGATTTTTAAAAAATAATTTGTGCACTCTTTAAGAGCAAAACCAGATAAGTGGCAGTAAAGTGAAGCCTGCCTGGGCAGAAACTGTTATAAGTCTCACAAATCATCCACGACTAAGTTTTCCATTTGTTGAACACAAAAACCAGAAACTACTAAAGCAGACATTTTGTCAAACACATGGTGACCAATCCAATGAAAACCAACTAAAACTCAGCTCAACTCTCATTTCTAACACCTACGTATTTTCACTATTAACATTCTAAGTATAAGGATAGCATTAATAGAGTTTATTTACTTTATCGAGAGTTAGGTCTTTTACCTTCTTATGCTTGTGTTCTCCACCTTAGCTGCTATCAATCTGCTCGTAGCGAAAGAGAAGGATATCCTTATTTTTATCATTCTGATAAGAACCAGGTCGACTTATGCAGCACCTCGTTCTCATTTGGGCTTATATAAAGTCCCTACCAATATAAGCCTGTCCTTTTTGGGCTACAGCCCAATTTGTTCTTTACAATACCCGGCCCAGTTTCTGAATTTTCCTTTTCGCACTTCAAGAGTATATGCTCTCTCTTTGTTTAATATTCATCTTTTTTGGAATTTGGTTTTAGAGAAATGATTACTTTCAAGAAATTGAAGAATTGATGTTTGATCCTAGTACTTAGAGCCCGTTTGGTATTAAGTTTTTTTTTTACTTTTTTTTCGAAATTAGTGTTTGGCCATAAAATTTTTAATTTTCACTTGAAGATGAATTTTGGAATTTTTCAAAAATTTGAAAAATTCCCAAAAACTGTATTCCAAAATTTTCACGTCAGATCACTTACAAAACTTCAAAATCGCCTAAAATTATATCCATATCCAGACACAACTCTAATTTTCAAATATCATTTTCGCTTGAATTTTTTTTCTCTACTTCTTTTCAGAACTTTACAATTCTTATGTCCAACGCCCACTTAGAATCTCATCGTTCTATTTGAAAAAAATATAAGTTTTATAAATATATGAGGGAAAAAAAGCTCATTTAAATTTTTATGTGACTATGAGGGTATTTGGATTGGCTATTAAAAAGAAGCTTGTAAGCTAAAAGCCAAAATTCATAAGTTGGTAATACCCAACTTTTAGCTTTTGGCTTATTTTGTACTTTTCATGTTCAAAAGTAAGTGCTTTTAAGCACTTTTTATCATTATTAAACACCACAAAAACTAGAAAAGTATTTCAAAGCCAATAAATACTTAAAATAAGTCAACCCAAACACCCTCCATGTCATGTGAATATGAAAAACTTTATTGGGAGTTATTATTGTTGTACATGAATATGCAAATTTTTTGTGTTACATGAACTTGTACACTTGGTAAAAAACCATGCAAAATTTTCTAATACTTGGACTTGTACACTTGGGGGGAAAGCCATTTATTCTACCCAAGATAAAAGACGAAGAGGGGTCAGCAAATCAAAAGGGACTTTTTCGTATATATACCAGATTTTAAACTTATCTCTTCGGTTTTGTCTAAGTTTTTATATTTACAGGAAGTAATAAAAGTTTTTTACAAAATATATACAAATTCGATTAAAATCGACAATTTATCTACAACTTAAAATACACATTTTTTTGTACATAATAATCGAGTCAGAAACGGCAATTTACATACAATTTATATACATCTTATATACAATTATATAAGTTGTAGATATTTTTGTATGGGTCAAAATCCGCCTGATAATATTCGAAATAAGATTACCCAGAAGAAAGAATTCTCGAATCGTCATTAGCCGAGGTGATCCAGGAAGTAGAAATACTCGTAGTCGAAGAGTCGGCGGGAGCCGTGGTCGAGATGATGACAAATGGTCGAGGTCGAGCATCATTGATGAAGCTGTAACGGCTAGTTTTCGAAATAAGATACTAAAGGGAATATTCTCTGTGATTTGTACTATTAGGGTTTGTTAGAAATGTGTGTCATACATATAGAAAGAGGGCAAAAAATATGAGGCACGTGAGATTCATTTGTAAAAAGTGACTTTTGACAAAATATTCTCTTTCTCTCTTACTAAGAGACAAGCTTTACCTCTTTATCAAGATCCTTGTCCAAATTATTCCACACCTTTCCATCCGATCCAAGAAAGATTCGAACATTCAAGGACTCATCTGTCACTGATCATTGTTAGAAGAAGTAACCGTCTAATTCATTGGGTGAATCACTCCCCCTAGTTACTTGAATATCATTTATTGTTATATTTGCCATTAAATGCAATATTATTGCTCATACATTTCGGAACAATTATTGCATGTTGCTGTCATTCTTTCACTAGATCTACTTAACGCTAATCATGCTTTCGGAACTCACATCTAAAAATATTATTGTTAACTAGGTTTAACCCCTTGTCATATAAATTTAATTATTTGAATCAAGAATTATATCTTTTTGGTCAACCAATTTGGCGCTATCTATGGGGATTTTCTAGTTAAAATTTTAGATTTTTCTAGATCTACAACCAACACGGATCACTGACATCATAAAGCCCAAGATCTTCTCTTTCCTTGTGCAAAATCTGACATGGTAGGTAACCGAGAAGAGAGGGTGAGGATAACAAATGACTTACCGAACAACCTCATAATTGTCCTCAACGAGAGCTACGAAACAGCTGGTGAGGATACGACGCCCAATGCCTCCCCTAGACGAGATGGGTCACCTCTTCCTCACTGTAGCATCACAAAATCTCTTTGTAAGGGAACTCCACATCTATGGCGGAGGAGACGCCCCTAACTGTAAAAAAGCTCCTTGAGGCATGGCTAACTAACACGCTAACCAGCGTCCTCCATAAGCCCTCTCAGGACACGGTTACAGAGAACGCAAGTACTTGCGTTATACAACCAGCGGACGAGCAGCACAACCAACTCCCTCCTCCTCCAACGACTGGTATTACTCACGATGTCATTAATAATGCAGGTGGAGACACTCTCGCAGCCATTTTGAAAAGGATGGAGGAAACGGAGAATGAGAACAAAGCACTCCGGGACCAAATGAGAGAACACCAAGAAAGGGTCGATAAGATACCGGGCGCCCCTAAACACTTGCCGAAGAAAGATGCCGGCCAGTTTGTCGAGTAGCCATATAGTGATGACGCCGCCCATATGCCATACCAAAAACCTTTAAAATGCCGCCCTGCCTAGGATATATGATGGCACGACCGACCCTGAAGATCATGTAACGTTACCGCCGTGAAAGTCAATGACCTCGCCAAAGAACAAATATCTTCCATTTTGTTGAAAAAATTCGGTGGAACTCCCTAGGAGGAGCGTTAACATGGTATTCGCAACTACCTTCGCGTTCCATTGAAACTTTCGAAGAGATGGCCGATAAGTTCGTAATGGCCCATGCTGGGGCCAAGAAGGCCGAGGCGAGAGTGAACGATATATTTGCAATTAAATAATCTCCGGGAGAGGGATTGAGGGACTTTCTCGCCCGGTTCAACCGAGTAAGGATGACTCCGCCAAACGTGTCAGAAGGGATGGCGGTCGCAGCCTTTCAAAACGGGCTGAGTAGGGGTGGTTCCAGGGCGACTAGAAAGTTATTAAGTCGACTGATGAAGTACCCCCAACCATTTGGGATGAAATACACAACACGTATTGTGCCGGGGTCCAAGCAGATGAGGACGACCTCAATGGACCAACTCATCAACTGACCTCGGTATAGGCCGAACCCAGAAAAGATCAAAGAAATGATACCAGAAGAGACCTCAGAGTTCGTGACCTAACAGGGAACAACATCAACCATTTGTCAGAGCGGCCGTTGCACCCTCCTCCCGCTATGAAGAAGGCCCGCCTAGACCAAGGACAGGGACTCATCGGAATGAAAGAGGTATGCCACCTTTATTATCTGCTCACAGGTTTTGTGTGTCACCTACAAAGATAGTCTACCCCCTGGAGAAGCTCGGACCAAAGGTGAAGTGGCCGCAGAAGATGAGATCAGATCCGAGTACCAGGAAGTCAGACGCCCTCTGCGAGTTCCACCAAGAATGAGGGCACAAAACCAAAGATTGCATCGCCCTAAGGCAGGGTCGTGAACATGTTACGACAAGGACACCTCAAAGAGTTGCTGAGCGACCAGGGAAGGACCAACTTTGCCAGAGGCCGCGAACAATACCAAGGACCGCCGAAGCCTCCCTCACCAGCTCATACTTTCCAAATGATCATCGGCGGTGGCAACGATGCTTCCATTAACAGCTTGAAGGTCACTACTACCCACAAGCTCAAACGATCAATCACCCGCGAACGGTATGACGAACTCGAAGAGAGTATCATCTTCTATAAGTCAGATATCAACGGTTTGGCTTTTCATCACTATGATGCCCTTGTTATCACTTTATGAGAAAACAAAGGTACCGCAATCCCCTTTTATTATATTAGCAAAACATTAGTCAACACCGAGACAAGGTATCCTCACCTCGAAAAGTTGGCCCTGGCCTTAGTCGTAGCTTCGCGAAAGCTTAGACCGTATTTCTAGTGCCATCCCATCTCGGTCATCACGACTTCCCCCCTAAGAAACATTTTGCATAAACTAGAGTTATCGGGAAGGCTGGCTAAATGGGCCATCGAGCTGAGCGAGCACGATATCACGTACCAGCCGCGAACAGCGATAAAGTCACAAGTGATCGCTGACTTCGTTGCCGACATCAGCACAAAAGTAATGCCCGAAGTTGAAAGAAAAACCGCTCAAACTTCCTCCCAAACACAAGATCTCTGGGTCCTATACACTGATGGCGCATCCAACGCATCAGGGGCCGGACTAGGACTCGTACTCGAAGTCCCAACAGGCGAAGTAATTCACCAGTCCATAAGGTGCCCGGATATGACTAACAACGAGGCTGAGTATGAGGCCATCATTGTAGGTTTGAGACTATTACTCAAATACGAAGCAAGATGGTTAAAACTACCTATGATTCCCAACTCATAGTCAGCCAAGTCACATGGACTTACCAAATCAAAGAACAAAGATTGCAAAAATATCAAACTGAAATCTGCAAGCTACTTCTCGAGTTCGACGAATGCCAGCTCGACCAAATTCCCTAAGCACCGAACCCTGAGGCTGACGACCTTGCTAAACTGGCCGCAACCACCAAAAGCATCAAAACCGGAGACAAGAACGTAGTCCACCTCCTCAACTCATCGCTTGATCAAATTGAGGTAAGAACCGTAAGCTTAACTTGGGACTAGCGCAATCGTACTGTTACATATTTGCTGGACGGCACACTCTCAGATGATAAAAAAGAAGCCAAGAAACTGAGAATGCAAGCGGTCAGGTACAATATCATCCACAACGACCTGTGTAAGAGGACTTACGGCGGCCCTCTAGCAAAATTCCTGGGCCCAAATCAGACGCGTCCTTGAAGAGGTCCACGAGGGCCATTGTGGAGCTCATTCCGACAATCGGGCTCTAGTCAGATGCCTCATACGGGCAGGATATTACTGGCCCACCATGAAAAAGAAGGACGCGGGTGAAAAAATGTGAACAATGCCAAAAGTACGCTCTGATAATTCACCAAGCGGGCGAACACCTCCACTCGGTCACCTCACCTTGGCCGTTCATCAAATGGGGAATGGACATCGTGGTCCCCCTCCCGGCTAGGCGAGGTAATGTACGATTCCTTTTGGTTTAGCTAACTATTTCTCTAAGTGGGTGGAAGCAGGAGCATTGGCCCAAATACGTGAACAAGAAGTGATCGCCTTTATATGGAGAAACATCATATGTCGGTTTGGCCTTCCCAAAGAGATCAGCTATGACAACGGACCCGAGTTCACGGGGAAGAAAACCGCCGAGTTTTTCGAAAAATGGCATATCAAAAGAATACTATCGACGCTATATCACCCGGCGGGCAACGGGCAAGCAGAGTCCTCCAACAAGTCGATACTAAACGTCATGAAGAAAAAGCTCGAAGACGCCAAGGGACTATGGCCACAAATATTACCAGAAGTACTGTGGGCTAATCGAACAACACCGAAGACTAGTACAAGAGAGATGCCCTACTCTTTGGTCTATGGGATCGATGCAGTATTACCAGTCAAGGTCGGAGAGCCCAGCCTAAGGTACTTCCATGAGAGTGGACCGGGGAACGACGAAACCAGAAGGCAGGAGCTCGATAAAGTCGAAGGGCGAAGAGACATGTCCTACATAAGGATGATCGCCCGGAAACAACAAGCAGAAAGCTATTATAACAAGATAGCAAAGTTCAGGCCGCTCAAAGTCGGATGACTACATGCTTAAAGCTAAAACACAAGCGAGTAAAGATCCACAAGAAGGCAAACTAGGAACAAATTGGGACGGCCCGTACAAAATCACGGCAAAGGCAAACAAAGGGTCATTCTAACTAGAAACAATGGAAGGAAAGCTACTACCAAACAACTACAATATTACTCACCTCAAGTACTTCAACTTTTGAGAGATAAAGCGTCCTCAAGTCTTACTCTTTTTTCCCTCACTTGAGTTTTTTCCCAATTGGGTTTTCTCAAGGAAGTTTTTAACGAGGTGGCGAAGCGAACACTTTTCATTGCTCGACCTCTCAAGCACTCTCTAGGTCAATCAATGAAGGGACTAAGATAGACTGGAACCGGGACTGGAATGCCAGCCAACGCCCGAAAATTTGTAAATTTCTCCAAATGTATGACTAAAGCAACAATGCTTAAAGTTTATTATTTCGACAAACTTCGCACTTATCGGCATACCTTTCTAAATTTAGGTTATGATCGACCTTGTTCGAACTAACACCTACCGGCCCTCGGCCATAATTAAACAGGTTATGTTCGACTTTGTTCGAACTAACACCTACTGGTCCACGACTATAATTAGATTTAAGTTATGTTCGACTACGTTCGAATTAACACCTACTGGCCCTCGGCCAAGATGAAATTCAGGTTATGTTCAACCTCGTTCGAACTAACACCTACTGACCCTCGGCCATAGTTAAAACCTTGTTTGAACAAACACCCACCAACTTTTGGCCACCATTCGCCATTAAGTGATCACGGTCAGAAAATCAAGGCAACCAAGCGACAGAATTAAAAAACATATAGATGCAAATAACAAAGTTGGCATTTCATACTTGAAATATTTTTTACAAACGCTCATGAAGACGCCACCAACTACACACAAAAATATACAAAAAGTTAAAAGAGAAAAACTACTAGCCACCCCCATCACGGCCTCTGATATCCCCGCCGACTTGGCCCTCAACAGCGTCGCCCCCTCGACCATCAACACCCTTTCCATCACCGCCTTCGCCCTCAGGATAGGCAGCGTCATGCCCGGCATTCTCCTCGATCCAGGCTACACCTTCGTCCTCCCCGTCCCTCCCGACCTATGGTGTAGCAGGGTCATACCCGCAAGCGAATCAAGCTTCACGAGCCTTAACACAAGCATCTTCGAAGGAAGCCTCAGAAACGGATCCCGCCGCATGCAAATCTCAAACCACATCTAATTGGGCCTCGGCATGAATCCACTTCTCGTATAACTCTCGAGGAACGTTAGGAAAATTTGAAGTATGGGAAGAGGACTGTTGCGCCAGTAATCGGGCTTTCTCGGCCTCAAGAGCAGCAACTTGATCGTAGAGGCCAGAAGTCTCTTTCTCCAACTCTCCAATCCTCTCATCAAGCCGCTCTTATTTAAGCCTTGCCGTTTCCAAATCATTTTCTCGCTTAGAACGGAGAGTCCGGATCACTACCTCAAGAGCCTCCCCCTTCCTTAAAGCCTCCAACTGAGTGAACTCCGCCTTCTCAAGATCCTCTACCTTCTCGGTGACCTCGCCACTTAGAGAATCGGCTTTGAATTGACACTCCTCAAGCTGGGCACGCAGCGAAACCACCTGAGCTTAGAGATCGTTGCACTGGGCTTCGACCGCTTAGCTGACTTCGAGCTCTTCCTCCTTACCTCTCAATGTCCCTTTAAGGACGCTACACTTCTCGATGACCTTCACCAGCTCATCATCCTTCTCCTTCAACTCATCACGAAGGGCCCGCAAGTTGCCGCCCTCGCTAAAACGCCAGTGAATCTCTCGGTACTTGCGTCGGTGCTCAAAATACTTGCGCTCCGACTTTTCAAATATTTTCTTACGCTTCTCCACCCTTTGAGAACTCTCAATCTCCAGGATAATGGTCTAAAATCATAAGAAAAAAAGCAAAAATGAGAACGTCTCCGCTGACAAAGGCAAAACACAACAAAAAACACTACAATCACAAAAACGAAGCCCTAAAATACTCACCCTAAGGGCAAGCCCGGCTATGCTCCTCGACAAAGTAACATCGTCTAGTTCTCTGAGGGTTTCGCCCTCTACGTCGGAGTAAAAATGGTCGAGGGAAGGGACTACGTTCTCCGTATTCTTCAATAGATCACGAACCATGGGGATCGCAATGGTCCTCGTAGACCCCTCTAACCTCACCTCGAGTTGGGTAAACCCTTCCTTCATCATCATCAGTTCAGCGACGTCAACGTCTGAACCCGTCTCATAACCATCTTCAGCAACACCTTTGTCTCTCCCATCGGACGGCAAATAAGTATCGTCGGTTGGCTGCGAAGTTGATGGCCCCTTTTGCCGTAAAAAATTAGAAACCCCCTGGCGGCCGGCCCTTTGGCCTCCATCGTCACAGAGGGGAGATACATACCTTCATCGGCCTCCGCTGATCTTGGGACCTCAGACGCCAGTTCGACATCGTCTTCAAGGACAATGGTCTCCGTCTCACGAAGAGTAAAGTCATCATCATAGAGTCCACGACACGGGCAACCCCGTCACCAATATCCACCGATCTCCTCTTGTAGGGAATCGGGTCTCTATCGCCTGGCAACGATTCCTCCTCTTCGTCCACAAGACGGTACAAAGAGGAAGTCGAAAGTTCCGCCACCGAAGTATATGCAATTGAAAAAATTGATGCTGAAGCAATGGGTGGGATCGAGGAGCGAGCAGAATCAGCCGCGGTTGTAGAAAGGGCAGAAGCCGAAGAGGCAACAACTTTCCTCTTACGGAATGTAGGTGAGGGAGCTTTCGGCCTCCTCGAAGACCCTCGGGATGGAGTTAAGAGAAGTGCAAAAGAAAAAAGGTCAACCAAAATAAACTACAAAAGGTAAGCGACTAAGAGGAAAAAACAAAGAAACTCACCGGTTAAGGAAGGAGCAGGCCCAAACTTCTTTAAAAAGCTCGGCCACTCCCGGATTCCCGCGATGTGAGGGAGGAGCCGGCCAACCCAATCAGAAATTTCCTCGACCAAAGGAGGGGGCGTAGTCTTGGCTGCATAAGAAAGGAGCGAGATCACGACTAAGCAAAGTAAAATGCCTCAACGAAAAGAGGTTAGACGTTTATGAGTATAATTCCTAGTCTTAGGGAATCCGTCTGCATTGTCCACCACGTCCTCAGTTCTAACGAAGAAATAATTGTGTCCAGAACTGGCGGTTAGCCTTGTCATCCATCTTCACCACCAGGCACTTGCCCCCTCGGTGGCGAAGGTTTAACATCGTCCCCTTTATAAAAACTGGAGGAGAAGAGATGCATCAAATGCCAAAGTGTGATCTCAACCCCGTCCAACTCCGCTAACTTAGTAAGCATTCATATAAGCTTGTAGATATACGATGCGAGTTGATCCGGGAAAACGCCATAGAAACAACAAAACTCCTCCGCCAGTAGAAGAAGGGGAAGAGTGTAGCTGACATGAAAAGGGTAAGAATAGAACGCACAGTACCCAGGGCGATGGACTTGTACCGCATGCCGCCCGACAGGGACCAACTCGATGCGAGTGGGAATGCCAAATTTAGCCCTAAGCTCTAATAAATCGGCCTCCTTCATCGCCGACTCAAAGATTTCGGGCTCAGCTTCAGACGCCTTTGTGAAATCAGACATGACTTTCTCTCCACGAGGAATTATCTCCTCCACCGTAGGAAAATTCTCTTCCTCAACGGCAACGGTGACGCCCTCCGGTGAGGAGGGAAAACCATCGATAAGAGAACCGGGTAACTTTCCTCCCCGGGACTAGAGGATATGTTAGACATAGTTCTAGCAAAATAGAGGATATTCAAAGCCACGGGGGGTTAAAAATAATAGAGATCGCTATGGCAGGGAAATAATATGCACAACAATGGAATAAGAAGAAGAAGGCACAAGGTTTCGATATGGGAAATTTGTAAAACTTGAGTGTGTGTATTCACATCCCTATTTATAAGAGTTCAGGCATCGAAACCGAGAAACTAGGTCATCATTACTTGGCACCACCATCGAAGCGGCAAATCCAACCAAAAGACGCACGCGGAATGACGCAACGCATCGGGAAAATGCATCATAATGACGTATGATGTCCTGAAATCACTCTGATCCAGGAACAACGTAACCCCAAATGTTGTGGTTCATGAAAGTCCATGTTGCCAGCTCGCCTCAAACATCACGACCTGACCTACCCGTCCAATCATCTCGATCACGACGAACAGAATACGCTCATCAAGCCCGCCTGAGGTCGGCCTCAATAAGCGAAGGGACCAACTGTGTGGGTCAAAATTCGCCTGATAATATTAGAAATAAGATTACCCATAAGAAAGAATTTTTGAGTCGTCATTAGCCGAGGTGATCCAGGAAACAAAAATACCGTAGTCGAAGAGTTGACGGGAGCCGTGGTCGAGATGATGACAAATGGTCAAGGTCGAGCATCACTGATGAAGCTGTAACGACTAATTTTTTTAATAAGATACTAAAGGGAGTATTCTAGCAAATATTCTTTGTGGTTTGTACTATTAGAGTTTGTTAGAAATGTTTGTCATATATATAGAAAGAGGGGCCAAAAATATGAGGCACATGAGATTCATTTGTAAGAACTGACTTTTGACCAAATATTCTCTTTCTCTCTTACTAAGAAACAAACTTTACCTTTTTATCAAGATCTTTGTCCAAATTATTCCACACTTTTCCACCGATCCAAGAAGGATTCGAACATTCAAGGACTCATCTGTCACCCATAATTGTCAGAAGAAGTAACCGTCTAATTCATCCTTTATTGGGTGAATCATCCCCCCCCCCCCCACCCCCATTTACTTGAATGTCATTTATTGTTATTATTTGCCATTAAATACAATATTATTGCTCATACATTTCGGAATAGTTATTGCATGTTGCTGTCATTCTTCCACCAGATTTACTTAATGCTAATCATGCTTTCGGAACTTACATCTAGAAATATTATTGTTAACTCGGTTTAACCCCTTGTCACATAAATTTAATTATTTGAACCAAGGATTATATCTTTTTGGTCAAACAATTTTGTATACCGTTTCTAAGCTCAACATACAAAATATATACAATTTGTTTGTCTTTTTTCGAGTTTCAATCTGAAATGTCAACCAAAACCACTTCGAATCTTCACCAAATTGTCTCAAAATTGAGATATAATCTCCAACGAATATTTTCAATCATTTGCAACAACACCCAATCCAAACAAAAAATAATTTCGTAAAATTCGATTTTCGAATTCAAAGTTTTTCAATGGTTGTCAATGGAGTTTTTTTAATGGATTAGCATAGTTTCCAATTCAATCTACTCACTTCTAATTAATATTATTTTGTTTATTGATCTCAAAAAGCTAAAAGAACGATAACTAAAATGATTCTCTTCATCGGAGCTAATTTATTTCTTATTTACTTCCTCGTTTTCATAGGATCTAAAGCAAGAACTTTGCTAGGTACTAATCTTCTCTCTTTTTTTACTTAACATTATTATCATTTCTTCAGTTTATCCACATGAAGATATTAATACTGATTGAGAATGAAAGAGAGAGACGGTGAGATAGATCGAAGAGGAATTCTCTATTCAATTCCTAATATAAAAGGATACTCATTAATACTAATTTATATACAATTCGTAAGTTTTATATCAACTTATCATTAAGTTAAAACCTAAACAGTAAGGGTAAATAAGTTTCTAATATAGTACATATGGATAAAAATCCCAAATTGAAATCAAAAGCGAATTAAACCCAAGGAAAGACAAATATAGCTTTATAAGACTTATTTAATTCTTAACTATTTCAGTCTCATATTTTGTTTTTGGAAAAATAAGTGAAAATTAGTGTAGACAATAAATTTGCGTCGAGAAAATAAAATCAAGACCGAAAAATATTGCAACAATCGTAGTATTTTATTTCAAATAATATGAGTGTACAATCTCTATGATTCCTCTGATTCTTCTTTCCAATTGTAAATAAATTCAAGGGCCTTTGAGCTTGATCTTGAATCTATATTTGCTTCCACGAACGATGATCTTGTTCTTGAGCTTGAGCTTGATTGCTTGAACTTGATCTTGATTCGTTCTTCGTTCTTGAGCTTGAATACTTGATTTGTTCTTCGTTCTTGAACTTGATTGCTTGAGCTTGAACTTGATTGCTTGAAGCTTGAAACTTGTGGAGGAATTTGCAGTGTTTGATCCACGAGCTCTCTCTTGCTTCTTGTTATAACTTCTGGTGTCTTTTCTGGGTTATGAAGACCCCTATTTATAGTTGTGGAAGGGAGGAGTTGTGATAAGAACAAACTCTTTCCGACCAATCAAATTGAAGTGTGACATGGCTGCATTTGATTGGCCAGAACATGTCACTTGCACACATGGCACGATTTCATTGGCTTTTCAGTGTGACTGGGCATGCCTTGTCATTTTGACACGTGGCATGGTCCTATTGGCTCTTCCGTTTGACTTGGCACGCCACGTCATTTGACACGTGGCACCAAACTGGGCCTCTAGGAAGATGTCATCTTGGGCTTAATGAAGTGGGCTCAACACTTTAGCCCAATTAAATGGGCTAGCCCAATGGTTTAAGACTTATTTATTTAATTCATATATATTGGACTTATAAGATTAATTCAATTATATTAGCCCAATTTATTTGGACTAAAATATCTTGAATTTAAAATATAGTCCATATTAATTTATCGATTTAAATTCGATAAAATTTAAATGCCTACAAATGCCCCTACTTTAAGACTTGTCGAGGTGTAGACTTGTCAAAACCGAAAACGGGTAATGAAGTACTGACGGACTATCAAATTTAGCTTAGGCTAGTTTAGAGCACAACTTACTTTGAATGGGAATAAGACAAAATCATTGAAATTGTAATTTCCATATGAAATCGTAATGGCGCCAGTGATCTCTACATTCCCAATTGGAAAAGGAATCTTTGTCTTATGTAATAATTAGAAATAATTTCATGTTCTGTTCACAAACCCCTACAAACAATTTGAGTCGCTTTTAGAGTGTTGTCACTGTAATTAAACCAATCTCTCGTAGAAGACACATAATCAAATCCTATATGAAAAACAATTGTAGCAGCCGCCTTAGCAATTCCAATTCTTTTCGGTAACTGATTTCGGCTATTCCCACAACGAAATCTCACTTCCCAATCAGCTTCTAGGAGATCTATATAAACCCCATGCTCATAATTGTTGAGCATCAATTTGTAGTATTTGCAAGTCATTTGAGTATATTTTTGTGGACTCGAAAGCATTAACGCGAAGGTAATTTCTTCTTCTTTTCTTGTACTTTTCTTGTTTTGTTGTATTTTTTTCTTTTTGTAGGTCAAGCGAGAAAGATATGTTATTGTTCAACAAGATGATCCACGCATGAAGAAGGTGGTCTTAGGGTCTGAGGGGATGGGTACTCATCCCTGCCCAAATATTGGAGAGATTACTTTCATGGCCCGACTACCGGAGAGATTACTCTCAATGTGGCCCGACTATCGGAGAGATTACTCTCAATGTGGCCCGACTACCGGAGAGATTACTCTCAAAATGGCCCGACTACCGGAGAGATTACTCTCAATGTGGCCCGACTACCGGAGAGATTATTCTCAAAATGGCCCGACTACCGGAGAGATTACTCTCAATGTGGCCTGACTACCGGAGAGATTACTCTCAAAATGGCCCGACTACCGGAGAGATTACTCTCAATGTGGCCTGACTACCGGAGAGATTACTCTCAAAATGGCCCGACTACCGGAGAGATTACTTTCAATATGGCCTGACTAACGGAGAGATTACTCTCAAAATGGCCCGACTACCGAAGAGATTACTCTCAATGTGGCCTGACTATCGGAGAGGCCAACTTAAGGTGCAAAGGGACTCATGTCCACCTTAAGATTGGAAAGTTATAAAGCTTCAACTCGAAGACGACATCGACTTGAACACTTGGAAAACTTTGAAGATTTGGCAGACTTTGCAGACTTCAACTCGAAGATTCGGAGGGCTTAAACAATTCAACTATAAGACCGACGAATTTGAAGACTGAAACTTGAAGACCGACAAACTTGAAGACTTCAACTTTGAGACTTGGAGGGCCTAAATATCTCAACTTGAAGATCGGCGAATTTGAAGACTTCAACTTGAAGATCGACGGATTTGAAGACTTCAACTTTGAGACTTGGAGGGACTAAATATTTCAACTTGAAGATCAGCGAATTTGAAGACTTCAACTTGAAGACCGACGGACTTGAAGACTTCAACTTTGAGACTTGGAGGGCCTAAATATTTCAACTTGAAGATGAGCGGATTTGAAGACTTCAACTTGAAGACCGACGGGGTTGAAGAATTCAACTTGGGGACTTCAACTTGGAGACTTCGAGGGCTTAAATATTTCAGCTTCTCTTTTGCTTTACATTGTTCGACTTTTATCTTAGTCGCATAATTTTCAGCTTTACGTGCTTGTAACAAATGATTCATATCTTGTCGTGGTAGAGTCCAAATAATGAACCGTTTGATTTCTCGAAGAGTTCAATATCTAAAATATATCCAAAACTTAGAATCAAACACCTTCAGAATCACCCCGGATAATATTTTGAAACCAACTCTAGATTTCACCACGTTGAAAATTTCAGATTTGCACAGTCTCACAAAAAAAATCATATCTTGGTGTAGAAATATCGAAATTGAAAATCGCTTGATTTCTTGAAAACTAGAGTTCAAAATCTAGAACATATCCAAAATTCTCAACCAAACAACTTCAGAATCGTCCCGGATAATATTTTAAAATCAACTTTATATTGCACCACGCTATCAATTCCAGATTTGCGCAGTCTCACCAAAACATTCATATCTTGGTGTAGGAACGTCGAAATTAGGAGCCGTTTGATTTATTGAAAACTAGACTTCAAGATCTAGAATATATCCAAAATTCTCAATCAAACAACTTCGGAATCGTCCTAGATAATATTTTGAAATCAACTTTACATTGCACCACGCCATCAATTCCAGATTTGCGCAGTCTCACAAAAATTCATATCTTGGTATGGAAGCCTCGAGATCGGAAGATGTCTTACTTGCCATCAATCGAAATTTAAGAGCCATATTCTCACAAATATCTTGAGTTCAAGTCTCACTAAATTTGAAACGTTGTGCCAAGCAATCTTTTCCTTATACTTGTGTTTCCTTTTGATGTCTCTCTTCTCTTTCCCTTTTTTTTAAGGTAGAGGGCGGACTTGGAGACCAACGAACTTGAAGGTTTGGCGAACCTGAAGACATAGAGAATCCCTGGACTTCAATGCAAATACTTGACATCCTCTTAAAATTGGCCATTGAAGATATCAATTTACCATGGAGGGTTGCCCCCTTTAAATCAAATGAGGTCGAAGTTCAGTAGGAGGATGGCATTTCAGCTTGATCTTACATTCCTTCATACTTCATTCGAACAACAATTGGGTCAATATGTATCTTTTGAACTTATGCGACTGAACTTAGAATGAAACTCTAAGCTGCCTACGTACCTCGGTGAAGAGGATCAAGTCATACCGTAGTTCAGAATGGGTAAAATTTTTTTTTGCGTCCTAACTTTTGCCTAGGCCGCCTCTTTCGAGATTTTCAACCTAGCGGACTTTTTTTTTGGGCCGTACACAGTTTATACTCTTGCGGTCCAGGAGTGTAGCAACATGCAGTTTAGGCTCGTGCGTCAAGGAGCGTCATGACTTGGAGTTTAGGCTCGTACATCGAGGAGCGTTGCAATTTCAAGGATAATACTTCTTTAAGAATTTTCCATTGATGGGGCCGATTCTCATGCCATTTGCATCAACCAGCTTGTAAGCCCCACTTGAGTAAGCTTCTTATATGACGTATGGCCTATCCCACTTTGAAGTGAACTTCCCTACAGGTTTATGGGAAGTAATTATGGGTCTTCGTACGGCAAGGACTTGATCTCCTACTTGAAAGGATCTCGGGCGAACTCTTTTATTGAAGGCGTGAGATAATCGAGCTTGATAACATTCAAGACTATGTTGAGCTTCCAATCTCTTTTCATCAAGAGCTTCCAACTCTGCTAATCGAAGTCGAGAATTTTCTTCATCAGTGATCCCTTCTTGAATAGCCAGTCGTAACGAAGGTATTTGACACTCAAGTGGAAAGACGGCTTCGACTCCATAAACGAGTGAATAAGGAGTCGCCTGTGTTGGCGTGCGGTGAGTCGTCCTATATGCCCATAGAGCTTCTTCCATACGGTCATTCCAATCTCGTTTGGATTTGGAGACGACTTTCTTTAACAAGTTGCATAGAGTCTTGTTGAATGCCTCAGCTAGACCATTGGCGGCAGCATTGTACATCGAAGAGTTACGTTGCTTGAAGCCAAAGAGATCGTAAATCTTGTTCATCAACCTATTATCGAATGGCTTTCCATTATCCGTTATTATGTAGCGAGGAATGCCAAACCGATAAATAATGTTTACTCGGATGAAACTTGCAACATTTTCCTTCTTTACTTCCTTAAGAGCAACAGCTTCAGCCCATTTTGAGAAGTAGTCAGTTGCAGCCAAGATGTATAGGTGCCCACCAGAGGACTTTGGCAGTGGTCCAACAACATCCAATCCCCAAGCGTAAAATGGCCAGGATGCAACAGTCGGGTGCAACACTTCAGGAGGTTGATGAATAAAATTCGCATGGAATTGACAAGCCTTGCATCTTCGAGCGTAGTCCAAGCAATCTTTTACCATCGTTGGCCAATAATATCCCATCCTTTTTATATGGAAGTGAAGCTTTGGTCCAGACTGGTGTGACCCGCATACCCCGGAATGTGCCTCTTGCAAAGCTTGGAGAGCTTCTTCTTCTCCTAGGCATCGCAAGAGTACTCCCTCGAATGATCTTCTGTATAGGGTATCTTTGTATTAAAGGAAGCGAGGTGCACGACGACAGATTTCAGTTCTTCTCCGCGGATTTTCTGGAAGTATCCCATAGCATAAGTAGTCGATAATGGGTTGTTGCCATTCTTCTTTCTCAACTTCAGAAACAGCAACAAGATGCTTGAGTTCGTTTTCTTCACCTTCAGCCTCATTTGGCGGCGGTACTACCCATTTTTGGCAGACGGTAACTTGTGCTTGGTCATGCAGGGCTAATGATGAAGCTAGAGTAGCTAAAGCATCAGCCTTCTTATTTTCTTTCCTTGGCACATGCTGAATAGTCACATCACCGAGCCACCCCATCAACTTTTTAGCGTAATCATGATATGGGCGTAGTTCAGGCTTCTTAACCTCGTAACTACCCAAAAGTTGATTGACCACTAACTGGGAGTCACCAAAGACTTGCAATTGCAATTGCTTCATATCAACGGCCATTTCAAGCCCAAGTATTAATGCTTGATACTCAGCAACATTGTTGGAACAGAGTTGTGTCAAGGTGAAGGAGTAGGGCAAGACTTCACCTTGGGGAGTGACAAATACTACGCCAGCCCCAGCTCCCCCACGATGCACAGCACCATCAAAGTACATCTTCCATGGAGGTTGAACTTCAACGACCATTGCGTCCTCATCAGGTAGTTCATCAGTTAGCTCCCAGTCATCAGGTATCGGATGATCTGCCAAGAAGTCTGCCAATGCTTGTCCTTTTACAGCCTTTTGAGGGATGTACAAAATCTCGAATTGTTGAAATTGGAGGTACCATCTCCCTAGTCGATCACTAAGAACATGTTTTGACATCACGAACTTGATAGGATTTGCTCTAGAAACAAGACGGACAACATGAGCTTGAAAGTAGTGCTTCAACTTTTGAATTGAGAAGACTAGCGCCAAACATAACTTCTCAATTGGAGAATAATTCAACTCGTTTGATGTCATCATCCTGCTCAAGTAGTAAAGAGAGTTTTCTTTCCCCTCACTATTTTCTTGGGCCAACAGTGCTCCAACAGACCTTTCCTGCGCCGCAATGTATAGTATCAATGGCTTTCCAGGTATAGGAGCTGCTAAAACTGGAGGCTTCATCAAGTAGGTTTTGATACTTTTGAAGGCATTGCTACAAGCTTGGTCCCACTTGAAAGGAACGCCTTTCTTTATGAGGCGATTAAATGGTTGGCACCTCCCAGCCAGGTTTGATATGAATCTTCTAAGGTATGCTAGCTTTCCTTGCAGACTTTTCAATTCATGGATATCTTGAGGCTCAGGAATTTTCAAAATGGCATCCACTTTGGCTTGATCAATTTCGATCCCTCGATGTCGGACAATGAAACCAAGGAACTTTCCAGAAGTAACTCCAAAGGCACATTTAAGTGGATTCATCCTAAGTTGGTACTTCCGGAGCAATTCAAATACCATCTTCAAGTCTTTCATGTGGTCGCCCTTCTCTCTTGATTTCACCACCAAGTCGTCAACATAGCATTCGACATTCTTGTGGAGAAGATCGTCAAAAATACTCTACATAGCCCCCTTTGGTAAGTAGCACCAGCGTTCTTCAAGCCAAAAGGCATTACCTTGTAGCAATAAATACCCTTTGGGGTACGGAATGCAATAACTCTTAATCTTTTGGTGCCATGCGTATTTGGTTATAGCCCGACGAACCGTCCATGAAAGACATTGCCTCGTAACCAGTAGTAGCATTGATCATCAGCTCTGGAATAGGAAGCGGAAATTCATCTTTTGGACATGCATTGTTGAGATCTCTAAAGTCAACGCACACTCGAATCTGGCCATTCTTCTTCCTTACAGGGACAATACTTGAAACCCATGTTGGGTATTTAACTTCGCGAATAAAGCTAGCTTCGATGAGTTTGTTAACTTCGGTTTCAATCAAGGGAACCAAGTCTGGCCTAAAACGCCTTTGAGCTTGTTTAACAGGGCGAGCACCATTTTTGACTGCAATGTGATGGACTGCTACTTTCGGGTCCAAGCCAGGCATCTCTTTGTAACTCCAAGCGAAGACGTCCCTGAACTCCTTGAGTAACTCAATATAAGTGCTTTCTTCATCAACTTCTAGTAAAGCACTTAGGTAGGTGGGTCTTGGTTCTTCATCAGTGCCAAGGTTAACTTCTTTTAAGGCATCCATCATTGCCTTCACCCCTTCTTCAAGTTCTGGAGGAGCATCATTTGCGTCTTCATCTTCTTGAGGGTCCCCATCATTGAAGGATATGTGATAACATGGTGAAACATCCTCCAATTTCTCGTCATCCTCCATTAGAGATAAAACACCATGCTCGCCTTGTGCAGTAACATGATACGAAGAACCCACACTTTCTTCATCTTCATCACGTTCCTTAGTGTAGACCACAGTATATGGCTTTACCTTCAGTACTTCTTCACATGAAACCACCAGTTTTGTTTGTCGCCTCATTCTGGAAGGAACCAAACTTTGGAAATCCTTAGAGATCTCCTGAATTTTGGGTGAAGCGGGTGTTCTTGTATTTCGATGATTTCTCTGGAACTTATTCCCCTTCTTTAATGGACCCAATCTCTCAAATACAAAAGTTCTCACAATTGATTTTCCAAGCCGATCAAAGACAGAATGCTTGTTAGAAGCGGTTGATTCATCTTCTACACTAACATAGTTGCTACTCGCCCTTCTTATTGAGATGCGCATTGGTGACGGTTGCTTGTATCCCAGACCTTCACGTGGTTGCCTCGTTGCAGCTTCTGATGGGAGCTTCCCTAACTTTGACGGCTCATTGGGATTGTATCCAGCTTTTGCAAATAGCTTGTAAGCGTTAGGATCGAAACCTTCATCTGTTCGCTTTGTAGGGTGTGCCACATTCTGCAAACGATTTTGGGCTACAAACCCTGCAAGCGGCTTTGAGGACAACTTTACTGCCTCAATTTATTTTACCGGAAGAGTTAACTCCCTTAGCGTCTTAGTTTGGAGATTATGTGATTCGCCCTCGTCTTTCTTCCTTTTAGGGACATATTGGAGCGTAGGACTTACTTTCTTTCCATAAGACGCAATACCCCTTTTATGAGATTTATTCACGTTGGCGGGTACCTCCTCAGTAACAGTTTTGGCTTTGCCAATAGTCACATCAGCTCTTTTAGTTATGGGTTCGTCATTCTTGCTCTTCGTACCATCATCAACTTTAAGCTCCTTCACAATGCGGTTCTTCAAGTAGAACTTTGCATCGGCGAAGTGTGACTCAGCCTCGGTGAATGGCTCATCATCAGCAACTACTGTCTTCTCGACTTCACCCTCGTAGTATTTTAAACATTGATGGTAGGTAGATGGAACAACTTTATTTTCATGTATCCAAGGCCTCCCAAGCAAAACATTGTATGAAGTCTTCGAGTCGATCACATGCAGCCATGCACTTGATTGCATATCTTCAATAGTGATTCCCAGCCTGATCGCGCCTATGGCTCTTTGCCCCCCTTGGTTGAATCCTTGGATCATCACACGACTTTCTGAGAGTTCGTTTATGGGAATACCAAGTTCTATCACAGTGTGGATTGGCAAAATGTTCACTGAGGATCCTCCATCGATTTACCCTTTCATTGCGCATATAGCCAACCAGGTACAATGGGCGGTTATGAGGAGTGTCACCTAGCAGAAGATCGTCATTTGTGAACGTGACCTTTTCCTCACAAGCATTAACTTCTTGAGGAGTGGACTCGATGGGCTTTTCCGAAGACGGTGCCAACGGTAGGTCATCACTCTTTTCTTCCCCTTTGTCAGCATGGCAACAAGAGGCATCAATGCCCTCATGGGAAATCTTTGTGCGGAACCAACTTGGTAAAAATTCCTCCAAGGTCACTGGATTTTGTGGCTTTTGAGGGTGGTGCATCTCCACTTTTGCTTTCTTCAAATGCCTAACTGGATTCTTTTTTATTGGTCTTTTTACCATCATCTTCCTTGTTGGTTGTTCCACTGATTCTTTTCGTGGGCTCCTTTTGTGGCGCCTACGACGAGTCACCAACGTCCAACCTTCATCATCATCAGGTTGGTTGACTTCAGCTTTGTCGCTCTCTAGTAATTCTTCATTTTTATTTTCATTAAAACCACACAATTCATCCGGACTGAATGAGCCAAAGGTGAGACTTGGTTTGCGCTTGCTTTCTCATCTTCAAGCACGATCTTCTTTTCGCGAGCCAAGTCCATGACTTTATCCTTGAAGACAAAGCACTTCTCTAGAGGGTGGATTACAAGTCGGTGATATTTGCAGTAGTTTGGGTCATTTGTTTTCCCAGCTTCATTTGGTCGCTTCATCTCCGGAGGCTCGATGCGATTTAACTCGAGGAGTTCTTCGAAAATGGCTGGCACATCAGAATCCAGGAACGGGTACTCTTTCTCCTGCATCTCTTTTAGAGTCAACTTTCCACTTGGCTTGTCTTGAAAAGAAGTGGATTTCATACTCTGCTTCTTGCTCACCTTCGTCGTGAACTTCATAGGTGACGTATTGACATTCATAGCTTCTTTGCTTTCAGACTTGGGTACGAACTTGCTCCACTTCCTGACTTCTTTCTTGTCATTTGCTTTGCGAGGTTCATAGATGGGCAGCCTTTCATTTCCAGCGGAGGCCATGCTCAATTCCATGTCATGGGCACGAGTTTCAAGTTCTTCAAATGTGCTAGGCTTGATACCTTGCAAGATTTAGCGCAATCCCCAATGCATGCCTTGGATGCACATCTCTATGCCTGAAGTTTCTCTAAGCCTGTCTTTGCAGTTGAGGCTTGCATTCCTCCAACGATTGATAAAGTCGATAACTGGTTCCCCCTTTCGTTGACGGGTATTTATAAGCTCTATCATACTCACCGTGCGTCTTGTGCTATAAAAGCGATTGAGGAATTCTTACTCTAGTTGATCGCAGTTGTCGATAGATCCAGCCTCGAGGTCCGTGTACCAGTCAAAAGCATTTCCTTTTAGCGAGCGGACAAACTGCTTAATGAGGTAATCTCCATAAGTCAGCATATTTGCACATCTCCACGAAGTGCGCAACATGTTGCTTCGGGTTACCTTTACCATCAAACTGTTGAAACTTCGGAGGTTGATAGCCAGCAGGCATCTTCAACATATCAACCCTTGCAGTGTACGGCTTTGCATATGTAAGGGAGGATTTGGCAGCAACTTCATATTTGTTTTAAATGGTTCCTTCGGTGAACTCCTTCAGTTGATCGATTGGAATCATCCCTTCAGATTAGACAGGGATAGCCTTAGTGGATGCTGCTTGTCTTGGGGGAGAGTCACTCTCTAGAACTTCTGGGAGCTTGCCGGGTGCATGGGTAGATTCTTCTTCCATCAAGATTCCCACCCTATCTGTTAGCTTGGCAATTCTAGCCTCTTGATTTTGCATGCATTTGGTCAAGCCAGCGATTGCTTCCGTCAAGTTTGCCAACTGCTACTCCATGGATGAAGTGTTTGTCACCATGGCCTGCATGATTGTCGTGGATGACGGAGAGTAGCATGGATTTTCACACAGATTGATCCTTGATTGGCTCACTCTATGTGGTGTAAGTGGGGAGGATCCATCACTTGAAACATCATCATCTTCCTTCATAGCAGAGTGCTTGGGTCCAGAGAGGTCAAGCAGAGCAAGAGTTTTCTTGATCTTTTCAGCAACATCGCTTCCTCCTTCAGATGCGTTTGTGGAAGATCTTGCTCCTTTTGAGGATGAAGATCCAAAAACAGGGGTAGACGCGGACGGCACTTGGGGTGCTTGTTGTCCTAAAGAGCTTGCTTTGCTCCTCGTAACTAGTTCGAAGCTTCCAAAGGTAACACCGAGGATGTTTTCCACATCAGCATAGAACCTGGAGTTAGCAGCCTTGGTGGAAGTTGAACCGGAGTTGATTTTCTTTGAAGCCATTTCAATGTTCTTGGACTTTGGTAATTGAAAAGTTGAGATGAGAGGTAGAGATAGTCCCACTGGGCGTGCCAGAATTTGTAGAGAATAAATTTGCGTCGAGAAAATAAAATCAAGACCGAAAATATTGCAACAATTGTAGTATTTTATTTCGAATATTTGAGTGTAACAATCTCTATGAATCCTCTGATTCTTCTTCCAATAGTAAATAAATTCAAGGGCCTTTGAGCTCGATCTTGAATCTATGTTTGTTGCCACGAACGATGATCCTGAATTCAACTGGCACGAACTTTGATTTGAACTCGCACTCCTTGAACCTTGATTTGATCTTCGATCTTGAGCTTGAACTTAATTTGTTCTTCGTACTTGTGCTTGAACTTGATTTGTTCTTCGTTCTTGAGCTTGAACTTGATTTGTTCTTCGTTCTTGAGCTTGAACTTGATTTGTTGAACTTGATTGCTTGAAGCTTGAAACTTGTGGAGAAATTTGCGGTGTTTGATCCACGAGCTCTCTCCCGCTTCTTGTTATAACTTCTGGTGTCTTTTCTGAGTTATGAAGACCCCTATTTATAGTTGTGGGAGGGAAGAGTTATGATAAGAACAAAATCTTTTCGACCAATCAAATTCAAGTGTGACAAGGCCGCATTTGATTGGCCAAAACATGTCACTTGCACACGTGGCATGATTTCATTGGCCTTTTGGTGTGACTTGGCATGCCTTGTCATTTTGACACGTGGCATGATCCTATCGGCTCTTCCTTTTGACTTGGCGCTCCATGTCATTTGACACGTGGCACCAAACTGGGCCTCTAGGAAGATGACATCTTGGGCTTAATGAAGTGGGCTCATCACTTTAGCCCAATTAAATTGGCTAGCCCAATAATATTGGACTTATATAATTAATCCAATTATATTAGCCCATAATATTTGTTTGGATTAGTATATTGAAAATATAATCCAAGTTATTTATTGAATTTGAATCCAATAATTTTTCACATGCCTACACTTACCTCAACAGACCTAGAAGCGCGCTCGATGAAGGTGTGGCCAGAGGAGGAGGCTAGCTGGAGATTGGGTCTGACGGAGGAATTGGGGTTGGAAAATATTAGGGCTTGTGTTGGCTTTTGATATTCTCTATGTGAGAGTATTCTGAATAAAGACCAATTATTAGGAATACAAAATTAAAAATATTAATTAAAAAAAAAGTTGAACTGAAAGATGTAGCGCGGGTTTAGTAAATTAGAGAAAGAAAATTGGGGGGAAACCGCGACCGTTCCCATAGCATTTTCTCCCAAGAAACTGTCCCAATAGATAAATCTATTGCGACGGTTTAACGTATCGTCCCTATAGAGTAATCTATGGTAACGGCTATATGACTATTGCAACGGTTTTCTTTTATAACGGTACCAATAGATTCGTTAGGCTATGAGGAGGGTTATAACCGTGGCAGTAGCTAGTCTATTGTAACGACACCATAACCGTTGCTAAATAACTGTTGCAATAGGGCCAATTTCTAGTAGTGAAGGCTTATTGATCACGAAAACTTGTAAAAGTAAGAAGCTACAAAAAGAAACTACTAAATGAAATACGAAGCTACGCTATTTAGGAAAATTTCAAAAGAATTTATAATGTAAACTACGGAAAGTAAACTGAATATGTACAATAGGGGATTGAGACGAATATACATAAAAGCGGAATGAATATATACATGGAAAGGTAACTTTATATCCATACCAAAAGTAAAAAGTACGAGAATAACGGAAAATAGTATCAAGGTTATTACAAACCAAATATCCAAAATATCAAAATCATCATCAAAATAAGGCCACTCCCAAATAAAAAGTAACATTGTCCTCGATGCTATCAGCAAAAATAGAATAGGGGAAGGATAGAGAGTAAGAAAACTCCCTATGATGCCTCTGTCTGCATGGGGTCACTGGATGGGTCCTGTGGCTGGCCTGAGTCATCTCCCTCGGGGTCCTCCAACTCAATCTCCAAACCCTCAGTCTGGGGAATCACTCCTCTTCGCATTGGTGCTCTGTCAGCCTCCTGCTCTGGTCCCTGTGCTGCCTGAGCTGCTGGAACTTGCTCCTCCAAGAGTAAGTCCAGTGGGATGTCTCCAGCTGATGCAATCTTCTCAACCTCCTTCCTTAGCAGCTTTACTAACTCCTTTGAGGCCCGAGTCTTTTTCATCTTCTTCGTTTGTTTGCCCAGGTCCTTGATTGCTTTTCCTTGTGCCTCCAAAGTATCCATGATAAGCTTCTGGTTGTCCAAGAGCTTCTTCTGGTTGTCTAGAAGCTCCTTTAGCGATTCTTCCACTGAAGCAAGCACCTGAGGCTGTGCCGGAGCTGACTGAGCTGCCACTGCGCTAGATAGGATAGACAACTTTGATATAGCTGCCTACATCCAGTTGTTGATGCTGGATAGAGTCTGATTAACCCACAGTGCAATCAGAGGGTATGCTGATAAAGAAGGCACTAAAGTAGGAATAGAAGCAGATGGTCCGGAGGAAGGATGTAGCATGGCAGTGGAAGGCTCGGAACCAGTGGCCACCACCCCTGGCTCTTCAGACTGGCCAGGGGAAGTGGTAGCTTTGCCCTTGGACTTGGGGTTGTCCGTGTCCTGGAGGCTGTACCAGGAAAATGGCCTCTTTGGTTTCACTTTGGTGTCAAAGTCCCTTCCTTCTACTTCCTGATCCTCTAGGTACATGGTGAAGAAGTTAGGGAAGGGATATGAACTCTCATCTTTGCCAGCCGCTCTGTTAATCACCTTGGCCATAATATTCCCGATGTTGATCGGGTACCCCGCCATGATAGCCCCCACAATAATAGCTCGGGAGACCGGCATATCACTATCATGTGTAGTAGGGTCTAACTCGCTGCACACTAAAATAGACCACCCCTTCGCTTCAAAGCTCAGAGTGTTCCTGTAGATGGGGACCCTAGGTGTTAGCCAAGCTGGAGTAGTTGATAACTAGGGATTATGATGCATTTTACACTCCTTCTTACTTGAGTTTTGATTAGAAAGGTGTACATCATAGTCCAAAGGCTCACATGTTGTACTTGACTGCAGGGTTTGGTCAACGAGGTGACAATTCATCAAAACCAGCTCAAAAAGGAGTGAAACATGCACAAGTACCAAGAACAAGTCCAAGCTCAGTATAACAGGACCAATGCGGCTGCACTCCATTCTGTGCGGTCCGCAAAGAGCAGGTTCAGAGAGTGCTCATTTCAGGCAGCCAAGCAATGCGGCCGCAAAACATTTCATACGGACCGCACTGACTTCATTGCGGCCGAACTCGATTTTGTGCGGTCTGCAAAGCTCAAGTTCAGAGAGTGGCCAAGTTGGAGGAACATTGCTAATGCGGTCCGCGGTCCATTTTGTGCGGACCGAAATAGAAGCCACCACGGCCGTGGTGCATTTTGTGCGGCCCGCGGTGGCCAAGTTCAGAGAGAAGAAATTTCAACCAAGAGCCTTACTGCGGCCGCACTCGATTTTGTGCGGTCCGCACTAGCCCCGCAGGGGTATTTTTGTCCAGAATTTTCGGCTAGTATAAATAGTTTCTTTTCCCATTTTTAGGTCATCAAATATAATGTTAAGTTGAGTTGCGCTTGTGAATAGTGTCCTTTTACCATTTTGAGTAATTTTACGATAGTTTTATCATTGAATCTTCATGTTTTAGTTAGTAATTAAATATTATGGGTTTTTCTTCATCTATTTCTTTGTTTTCCTCTATTATCATGAGTAGCTAGACCCATCAGCTAGGGTTGTGGCTCAACCCTAGTGTGGGTAATTGATGGGTCTTGTGTTTTAAGGCTTGAATGTCTATCTGTGTTTGATATTTGGACTAATTTATGGTTTTAATGTTGAATTAGTGGTTGCAAACACTAGTTTATGCCTAGTTGACTTGGCCTCTTCTTGAGATAGAGAGCCTAAGTCTATAAGAATTAGTCCAACAAGGAATTGGGGCGTACTCAAGAGATTGATAGCCCCAATTAAAGGGTTAAACCTAGAGATAGTAATACCCGACTTGAACCTCAATTGCTTGCACAGATGATCATACCCAATTGATCTTGAGAAAGTCAATTAGGGCAAAATCGCTCGAACTACCAAGAGGTATAGAGTGAGTAGAATCTTGCAATGGTTATATCGTAATCCCCAAATATGACAACCTAGCCTTAGACACGAGAACCCGTCAAGTATCCACCTAGGAGAAAGTCACTCCCCTAGTGCCTTTTAACTAATTAGACAACCTTCAATAGTCTACTCTTAGCTTAATTTAGCATCTTAGTAGTATAAATTTAGAAGCAATATCAAAACTAAATATGTTTAGAAGTGTAATTAGGAACAATTACGCAACTCCAATTTAGATAGAAACTCAATTCCCATCTCTACCTCCCTGTGAAAATCGATCCCGACCTTCTCGGGTGAAAGCTGCTTCGACCACTCTTGCTACTCTATAGTAGTACAGGGTTGGCCTCGATCACTTTTTGGCGCCGTTGCTGGGGAGCTAGCGATTTTGGCTATCTATCTAAATAGTTTTGTGTATTGTTCTTCTTTCCTTCTGTGTTACTAATTTGTGTGTGTCACAACTTCAGGTAAAAAATGGCAGCAAACAACAATGACCCTCTTGGAAATGTGATTGCGGGGGAGGAGGTAGATGATGGCGGAGAAGGGGAACTCACTTTCCGAGTGGGTGATGAAAAAGTGGTCTTTCATGTGTGCAAGTCAATGAAGCAGCCCAATTGTACCGAAGTGTGCTCATTTGTGGATCTTGTCACGGCTGTGATAATTGATGATACTAGTGCAGTGATCAATATGGAGGACCCTCTGGAGGCCGTACTGTTGAATCTTGATGTCAATGATGATGAGGGCCGAGTGGAGTGCGTGAATGCTTTACATCGAATGGGCTCTTATTCTTATGAGCCTAGGAAACTCTCTTTGGATCTTGAAAATAGAAAAACTCCTCCAACAAAGCCTTCAATCGAGGAACCTCCAGTGTTGGAGTTGAAGCCATTGCCTTCACACCTCAGGAATGAATTCTTAGGCCCTAATTCAACTTTGCCATTTATTCTTTCCTCTTATCTTACTAACATGCAGGTAGATGCCATATTGGCGGTGCTCCAAAAGCGGAAGAAGGCAATTGGATGGACTTTAGCTGATATTTGGGGAATAAGCCCAGCATTCTGTATGCACAAGATTATTTTGGAAGATGATGCAAAACCCTCCTTGGAACATCAAAGGAGGTTGAACGAGGCAATGCAAGAAGTTGTGAAAAAGGAGGTGATCAAGTGGTTAGATGTCGGGGTTGTGTACCCCATCTCTGACAGCTCTTGGACTTCGCCGGTGCAATGTGTGCTGAAGAAGGGTGGGATGACCGTGGTGACCAATGCTCAAAATGAACTAATTCCTACCCGGACAGTCATTGGATGGAGGGTGTGCATGGACTACCGCAAATTGAACAAAGTGACCCGCAAGGATCACTTTCCACTGCCTTTCCTTGACCAAATCTTGATCAACTTGCTGGGCATGCCTTCATATTCTGGGTACAACCAAATCTTGATTGCTCCGGAAGATCAGGAGAAGACCACTTTTACTTGTCCATATGGCACCTTTGCCTTTTCTCGGATGCCTTTTGGGTTGTGTGATGCACCGGCGACATTCCAACGGTGTATGATGGCCATTTTCACCGATATGGTGGAAGATATTTTGGAGGTGTTCATGGACAACTTTAGTGTGGTGGGTGACTCATTTGATGAATGCTTGAAGAATCTTGATAGGGTGTTGGCCCGGTGTGAGGAAACCAATCTTGTGCTCAATTGGGAAAAATGCCACTTCATGGTTTAGGAGGGCATAGTCCTTGGTCACAAAATTTCAAAACATGGCATAGAGGTGGACAAAGCTTAAATAGAGGTGATTTCAAGGCTTCCTCCCCCCACTTCTGTCAAGGGGGTTAGAAGTTTTCTTGGGAATGCGGGGTTCTGCCGGAGATTTATCAAAGACTTTTCGAAGGTAGTGAATCGTTTGTGCAAGCTACTAGAAAAGGATGCCAAGTTCGTGTTCGATGAGGGATGTATGCAAGCATTTGAACTTCTCAAGCATAAGTTGACCACCACCCCTATCATTACCGCACCCAACTGGAGCTTGCCTTTTGAGCTCATGTGCGACGCGAGTAATGTTGCGGTTGGGGCAGTTTTGGGTCAAAGAGTGAGAAAAATGTTTCATCCGGCGTACTACGCGAGCAAGACAATGAATGAGGCTCAAAGGAACTACACGTTAACTGAGAAAGAGTTGTTGGCTATTGTTTTCGCAATGGAAAAATTTCGGCCGTATCTCATCAGAGCCAAGGTCATAGTGCACACCGATCATGCGGCTCTTAGGTATTTGATGACGAAGAAAGACTCCAAAGCTAGGCTGATGCGATGGTCTTGTTGCTACAAGAGTTTGATTTGGAAATTGTGGACCGAAAAGGTATTGAAAAGCAAGTGGCAGACCACTTGTCCCGCTTGGAGGAGGAAGGGAGGCCGTGTGATGGCCTAGAGATCAATGATACATTTCCCGATGAGCAACTACTTTCCGTGTCAATGAATGATATGCCATGGTTTGCAGATGTTGCTAACTACCTTATGACTGGTATAATCCCGTGTGAGCTCTCTTCTAACCAAAGGAAGAAGCTCAAACGGGATAGTTTGGATTTCTATTGGGATGAGCCGTACTTATTCAAGATTTGCACCGACGGAGTGATCCGGAGGTGTGTCCCTGAGGAGGAGCAGTTGAGTATCTTAGAAGCTTGTCATTCCTCTCCCTATGGTGGCCATCATGGCGGGGCGAGGACAGCTTCGAAGGTCCTTAGTTGTGGGTTTTACTGGCCAACTTTATATAAAGATGCAAGTGATCTTGTAAAGAGGTGTGACAAATGTCAAAGAGCGGTTGGTATTTCGAAGAAAGATGAGATGCCTCTCAACACCATTCTAGAAGTGGATATTTTTGATGTGTGGGGTATTGATTTCATGAGCCCATTTGTAAGCTCATGTGGGAACACCTACATTCTAGTGGCGGTTGACTATGTTTCAAAATGGGTCGAGGTCGCGGCTTTGCCCAACAATGAAGCCCGAAGTGTGGTTGCGTTTCTCAAAAAGAGCATTTTTACAAGGTTTGGCACTCCTCGTGAAATCATAAGTGATGGGAGGTCACACTTTTGCAATAGAGCTTTTGACACCTTACTTGCAAAGTATGGTGTCAATCACAAAGTTTCTACTCCTTATCATCCTCAGGCAAGTGGCCAAGTTGAAGTCCTAAACAGGGAAATCAAGAGTATACTGTCTAAAACGGTCAATGCAAATAGGACCGATTGGTATAAGAAATTGAATGATGTTCTATGGGCGTATAGGATTGCTTACAAGACTCCGATTGGTATGTCTCCGTACCGGTTGGTATTTGGGAAAGCTTGCCATCTACCGGTTGAGTTAGAGCACAAGGCCATGTGGGCCTTGAGGAAGCTGAATCTTGAATGTGATGTGGCAGCAAATCTTCGTGTGGAGCAGCTTAATGAACTTGATGAATTCCGATTCCATGCCTACTCCAGTTCATCCTTGTACAAGGACAAGATGAAGTACCTTTATGATAAATATGCTCGCGGCAAGGAGTTCAAAGTGGGTGATTTGGTTCTCTTGTTCAACTCTCGGTTACGTCTGTTTCCGGGAAAGCTAAAGTCAAAATGGAGTGGACCTTTTGAAGTGGTGTTTGTGACTCCGTTTGGTGCACTTGACTTGAAGAATAAAAATGGGGAGGTCTTCAGAGTTAATGGGCACAGGGTCAAGCACTACTTGGGAAAAATTGATGGCAGCCACGTGGGGGCACTTCTTCATCTAAAGTGAATTGATGGTAACCTGCATCGTGCCACGACGTTAAATCAGGCGCTTCTTGGGAGGCAACCCATGTGTTTTTCTTTTCATTTTTCTTTGATTTTTTTTCGTAGTATAGGATGTATTTTTGGACTGACTGGTTGTGAAAGGCTGTAGGATTGTGTTGATGCAGTGCAGGACCAAGTTGAAGGATTGATCACTCTCTGAAGTTTGCAATGCGGACCGCACTACATTTTGTGCGGCCGCAAAGGACTTAGTGCCGGGGAGCAAAATCAGTGCGGACCGCAATGATGATTGATGTTAAATAATGGTTCTTTGAAGTTTGCCACCGCGGCCGCATTGCATTTTGTGCGGTCCGCGGTGGACCACTGCGGCTGCGGAGCATTTTGTGCGGTCCCCAGTGGTTGCCTTCTCAAAACTTCATGTTTCTGAGTAATGCGGACCACATTGCCAATGTTCCTCCAACTTGGCACATTGGTCTAGGTCGTGAATAGTGTCCTTTTACCATTTTGAGTAATTTTACGATAGCTTTATCATTGAATCTTCAAGTTTTAGTTAGTAATTAATTATCATGGGTTTTTCTTCATCTATTTCTTCCCATTTTTCTTTTAATTTAGTAGCATAGGTTAGTTAATCCTGTTTTAGTTAGGCATAATTAGTTACACCACTGAGGCAATACCTAGGGAATCACTATTAGGTAAAAATATGGACTAAAAATGGACAAAACATTGAACCCTAGGTTGGTGTTGCTGTTGGGCACTCAATGCAGACCGCGGTGGATTTTGTGCGGTCCGCGGTGCCTTTGTGCGGACCGCCGTGGAATAAGTCCTGAAGCTGAACTTGAGGACCGCGGCCGCAAAGGATTTTGTGCGATCCGCGGTGCCTCAATGCAGACCGCATTGCATTTTATGCGGTCCGCGGTGCAAAGATTCAGAGAGTGGGTAGTCTGAACCCCACCTCTGTGCGGACCACAATGGATTTTGTGCAGTCCGCGGTAGCCTCTTTGCGGCTGCATTTCATTTTGTGTGGTCCGCATTCTGCAATTTTTTCTAAAACTGTCTGCAACAATTTTCCTGTAACTTTGAATTTCATTGATTCTATTGATACTAACAAAGCATAACTGAATGTTGCTTGAAGCCAATGGTGAGATCATGAGGCAAAGGTGATAAACAACCAGGACGAGGAGAGTCCTCCCGGGGGAGGGGACGTGGAAAGATAAATTTGATCCCCCAAGTTCGAGAAGCAATAAAAGCAACAAGAAAGGCAATCCGGGCTGCTGATAGAGCTGCTTCCCATTCATTGGGAAGTGAGTATGAGCCATCCCGGGAGGCGTCTGATTCTGACTCCGTCTCGGAGTATATAGATGACTTCCCGGAGAGGTTTAGACTGACAGATGAGCCTACTCCTCAGGGTTCTCCTACTGCCCGAGCATCAGTGCATGTATCTTCTGAGTCGTCTAAGGGCTCAGCTGCAGGCAGTGGCAAAAAATATTCCACCTCTCCTACAGCTTCACTCTCCGGTGAGGGTCCAGTAGGGAAAGAACGAGAAGAAGGAAGGGGTGAGCCCCAAGTGGGAGGAGTAGAGAGAACAAGGAACCCGGAAGCATGGCAAGACCGATTCGTGAGTGAGGTGGCCTACCATAAGTTCAGAGAATGGTGGACTGAGAGGAAATTGATTCTTGAACGAAGTTTCGTCGATAGAGATCTCTTGCCTCACAACCCCAATGTGAGAAGACAGTTCAGAGAGAGAGTGGGCTGGGAGTACTTCATAAGCAACTGTGAGGATGCAAAAGAGCACCTGGTCAAGGAGTTCTACACCAATGTTGCCCACATCAAAAAGGGCACCAAAGTGACCAAGGTGCGGAATTTAAAAGTAATATTTGATGGAAAAGCAATAAATGACTTGGGCTTCAATGAGGAGGACGAATGATTGTATTTGGAGAAGATGGCATTGGGTGAGGAAGCTCGTCCTTGGTTGGCAAAGTACTTGGCAATCCCAGGTACCACCCCCGATTGGTTGACTGCGGGAGTGAAGATCTTGAGGAGAACTTTGAACTTTGAGGCTAAAGGGTGGGAGACATTTGTGTGCAGCAGGCTAGACCCCACCACCCACGACAACGCTCTCCCTTTTCACCGGGCTATATTGGTAGCATCGATCATGGCGGGGTACCCGATTAACGTCGGGAATGTGATGTCTCAGGTTATTACACGGGTGGTGAACGAAGGTGACAGAAATTATCCTTTCCCCAACTTCTTGACCATTTACCTGAAGGACTTAGAGGTAGAGAGGCGGAAATTTGATGTGAAAGTGAAAGCAAAGGCACCGTTCTCCTGGTACACTACAAGGGCAAAGCCACTACTTCAAGTGGCCAGTCTGAAGAGCAAGTAGTAGTAGTGGCTCCTACTCAGCCTCCTTCCACCTCAGCAGACATGGCCCCAGGTCCATCTACTTCTACAGTTCCAGAGATACCCTCCATCACGGCATACCCATTGACTGCCCACCGTCTGAGTCAGGCCCTCGTCAGCATCAACAACTGGATGCAGACAGCTACTTCTAAGTTGTCTGTACTATCTACTACGGTGGCAGCCATAGTCAGCACCTCCTCCTCCATAGGTCCCTCAGTCCATTGAGGACACTCTTAAGGAGCTTCTGGAGAAATTGATATTGGACGCTGTTCATTCACATGGGAAGGCACTAAAGGAGCTTGCAAAGGAGGCGAAGAAAATGAGGAAGACTCGAGCTTCAAAAGAGTCGGTGAAGGTGCTCAGGGTAGAGGTTGATAGGCTGAAAGCGGATCACCTGCCTTCAGATTTGCTATTGCATGACTCAGTACCAGCAGTCCAGCCCCAGCCCCAGCCAGAGCAGGAGTCAGAGAGGCCTCCCAAAAGGAGAAGGGTGATTCTCCGTTCTAATGATGCAGTCATACAGTTGGAGGACCCGCAGGGAGATTCCTCCAGCCAGCCCCAGGACTCAGTCCAGGTCCAGGCCCAGGTCCCAGCAGAGCCACAGATCACCGGGAGCCAGTCACAGGTTCCCGAGCAGACAGAGGACCCAGGGTCTCAGACTCAGGCTCCTATGCAGACGGAGGACCTGTCACACCTCCTTTTTATCCAGAGGGGATATGAGTTTTTCCAATTAAAGTGACATTAATCGAAATGGGATTATTTATTTTATTCAGAGTCACCACTTGGGATAATTTATGGTGTCCCAAGTCACCGGTTTATTTTAGATCCCAAATCGAGGAAGATTGACTCTGTTTTAAGTCTGCGAAACCAGAAGACCGAGTAAGGAATTCTGTTAACCCAGGAGAAGGTGTTAGGCACTCCCGAGTTCCGTGGTTTTAGCACGGCCGCTTAAAAATTTATACTTGGATTAATTAACGGATTATTACGTGTTTTAGATCCTATATGCGTTTTACCTTTTTACCGCTTTTAATTGCTTGATTATTCGTTATTACGGAACTATCTTGAAACGAGTCACGCGCACGTGTACTCATTTAATTAGTGCGTTAAAAAAAATCATGTCACGCGTACGTGTACATAACTAATGATGCTTATATAATATTAAAGTTATTTAGCAAAAGTCGCGCAAACGCGTACCTTGAATTATTTTTGAAATTATAATTATGTCACGCGAACGTGTGCATAATCACGATAATTTATTTATAATCGCGCCTAAAGCAAACTACGAATATTTTTATTTTTCTTACTTTGAGATTATTGTGAGGTTGTGAATTATGGATAGGAGATTTTTGTGAAAGCAATAGTATGATACCACTATTATAATCATTAAGAGAATCAATTATTCTTTATAGATATTAAAATTCATAATAACTTAATAAAGTATTAACATTCCTATCTTACAAAATACCTAATTAATGTAAATAATAGAAGAACCAAATAAGAATGTACAAAACATGGAAACATGCTGAGGCATGATTAACGAAATATTGTTAATCGGATGTTTCAAAATCAACATCCATTAAATATGATTTAAAACTCACATGAATGTTTTCTTAATCCAAACTAACGAATAACCAAAACTCTAAAAAGTCTACTATAGATGAACACTAACGGAGATCAAAATACAGTAAAAGGACATTGACCGAGCAAAATATCATGTGTTTGATCACCGAGCAACACAGAGAACAAGCAAACAAAATATACAACAGTGGAGAGAAAAGAAAACTGAACCTTATAGTGAGAAGCTTTCTTAATTATAATCCAACATTTTCATCCCAAAGCTTTATACAATGATGATTCGAAAGGAGAAAAAATGCATGAAAACTGACGACAAGATCTGGACTGAAATGCGCCTCGAACCGAAAACCAAGTCGGCGACCTCGACCCCGACGAACTCAACTTTGGAGCTGCTACTTTTTTAGCGAAGAAGAAGCAATTTTTCTGTATTTTTCGGTTGGTTTGAAGATTATTCGACAACCTTTAATGGTGGTTTGGTTGCCGTGATTTTTTTAAGCAGAAGAAGAAGCAGGAGGCATTAGCAGATGATTATTGCTGGAGGTCGTTCATCTTTTTTCTCCCCCCCTCTCAACTTAACTTGCAGTAATCTTTATAAAGAGATGTTAGTGGTTTTTGGAGTAGGGAACGTGATTGGAGTGGGGACGTGATGGTCGTGTGTTTGTGATGTTGTGGGTGTGTGATCATGGGGTAGGGGGAAGTTGGGATTTGTTAGCTAGATTTTTTGAGATAAAGTTTGATATTACAAACTTTTATCTCTTTTAACGTAACTTCCTCTTCTTCTTCTTTTTTT
>NW_017670579.1:78910-114034 GCF_001879085.1 Nicotiana attenuata | reverse complement strand
AAATGGAGGTCGGTTTGTGGCCTTGATTATGTCAATCTCTTGATCTCGGCTCATCTTCTTTAATGATTTCAACTGCAACTGATAATTTCTTAATACCAACTGCATTTCTGACCCCAGAGAACCTTTGGCTTTCCCAAACTTTACCATGACGGTACTTAACCTTTTTCAACTTTATATCGCCTCTGTGAGCATTTCGCTTTTGACTTCTTTCAAAGTTTTCCATTTCAAAACATCGGCCAATCATGGCCTGTCGGGGTTGACTTGATGCCCTTGTCGAGGCTGGGCGCCTTTTGAATATATTAGCTCGCTTCAAACGAGAACCCTGTAAATCGGTCTTGCCATCTTTTCTTTGCCTTATTTTGAACAAAGTTACACCGAAAGGGATTCTAAGAGAAAGAAAGCAAAAAAAAAACAAATGGAATAGAGAATGAGTTTAGAACAAGAGGTGTCCCTTTCAGGGAACAGAAATACGGACTTATCTGGGAGTACATGCAGACTTCAATGAACATGACATGTCTTTTGGACTGGATGCCTGATCTGTATAAACCGTCTGATTCTCAGAAACTTATCATAATTTTTGACTTGAAAGCAAGAAACCTTGATCATAATTGTGTTGATGTTATGGCTGCGTGGATCCTCTTTTCGATCAACAGTGCCCTTTGCGGGTTTTCACTAGCTGATCTCTCTCATTTCTCTTCTCGCCATCGTCTTATAGTGCCCTTTGCGGGTTTTCACTAACAAGACTCTCTCATTTCAATTTCTCTACTTACCATCGCCTTACGGTGCCTGAGGTTTTTCACCAATAAGACTCTCTTATTTTGTTTCTCTCAATTTGATTGTATCAGATCCAAACGATTGTATCCTCTAATTCTATGAACATTCTCGCCGATTGATCGGAAGGACTTGAAAGGATTTGGGTAAAAAGAATTTGGATTGAATTACAACTTTGGAACCTTTCAGGCAAAACCATTGCACACATCAGGAAAATGATCTTTGCGGGTCACTTTGTTCAGCTTCCGGTAGTCCATGCACACCCTCCATCCGGTGACAGTCCTAATGGGGATCAACTCATTTTGCTCATTAGTAACCACAGTCATACCCCCTTTTTTCGGCACACATTGTACCGATGAAGTCCATGAACTATCCGAGATAGGGTACACAAGGGTCCCCGAATATCAGCTAGAGTCCATCCAATTGTCTTCTTCCTTCTTTGGATCACCTCAAGAGTGGCATCTACCTGCATGTTAGTTAAGCATGAAGAAAGAATAACAGGTAAGTTGAACAAGGGCCCAAGAATACATACTTGAGGTGTGAACGCAAAGGCTTCAACTCCAATACGGGAGGTTCGTCGATTGAGGGCTTTGTTGGTGGAGTCTTTCGGTTATCCAGATCAAAGGAAAGTTTCCGGGGTTCATATGTGTAAGAACCCATTCCTTGTAAGGCATTGACATACTCTACCAAGCCTTCATCCTCAGTCACATCATGGTTCAACAATACAGCTACCAAAGGGTCCTCCACATTGATCATGGCACTAGTGTCGTCAACTATCACCTCCGTCACCAGATCCACAAAAGAGCAAACTTCAGTGCTATTCGGCTGCTTCATTGATTTGCATACGTGGAAGATATCTTTTTCGTCACCCACCCGGAAGGTGAGCTCTCCTGCTTCCACGTCAACCAATGCCTTCCCTATTTCTAGGAAAGGCCTTCCCAATATTATAGGCACCTCACTGTCGACTTCGAAGTCAAGAATCACAAAATCCGCAGGCAAAATAAACTTGTCAACCCGGACAAGAACATCATCAATAATACCAAGCGGCCTCTTCATTGTTCGATCCGCCATTTGCAATCTCATTGAAGTAGCTCTCGGTTGACCAATATCCAAAGTTTTGAATACAGAGTAAGGCATCAAATTTATACTTGCTCCCAAATCACACAATGCCTTTGCAAAATCTGCACTCCCAATGGTATATGGAATGGTAAATAATCCGGGATCTTCAAGCTTTGGAGCCATCGAGTGCACAATTGCACTCACTTGATGAGTCATTTTGATGGTCTCCTAAGCCATAGATCTCTTTGTCACACCTCCTTTTTCTACCCCCGTAAGGGTATATAAGGGAGTTTTTTCAATTAAAGTGACAATAATCGAAACGGAATTATTTATTTAAAAATCAGAGTCACCACTTGGGATAATTTATAGTGTCCCAAGTCACCGGTTTAAAATTCCGAGTCGAGGAAGTTTGACTCTGTTTTACAGTCCGCAAAACACAGAAATCCGGGTAAGGAATTCTGTTAACCCGGGAGAAGGTGTTAGGCATTCCAGGGTTCCGTGGTTTTAGCACGATCGCTTAACTATTGTTAATAGCCTAATTATCTGATTAATTATTACATATTTTAAACCTATTGTGCTTTATTAACCTTTAACCGCTTTTAATTATTTAGAATAAATCACGATTGTCATACACTTATTTGGTACACATTGCGAATCGTGTCACGGGAACCGTACCCACAATCTACAACATGTTTAATTTATTAACAAAATTAGAAATAGTGGTCGAGTCACATAAGATGTACCCCCGGATTTGAAAATTATGCATCACAACTACGTCAAGGGAACCGTACTCGTAGTCACGATGATTATTATAAACGTGCCTTAGAAAACTACGAATGTTCATTAACGTATTCATAACTTATTCACTATGACTAATTGTAAAGGTCTTTATGAAAATTGTTGTGGAGAAGCATATAATCTGTGGAACTTTTCAGGAAGTTAAGCACAAAAATGAGCTTCAAAAATGTCAGTCAACTGCTTTCCCCTATTCATTTTGAAAAGATAAAGTGGCCACTAACTTGAAAATGAGAGCTGACTAGAATCACTAAAGAAGAATTTACAAACTTAGTTAAACGGGATAGAAGAACTCATCAAGCAAATCATTTTAAGGAGCCCTAGTATCAATATCATAACTAAAATCCAAATAGAGCTTAGTGAATAGGATTCGTCTGCTTTCCATAATTGAAATAACTGACCAAATTCTCATCAAATTGACTAGATATAGTTATTCATCAGCATTCCTATTTCTGGATGCAAGTAATTAGAAAGAGAACTAAAACAAGAATAACATAAACTTTCTTAAGCTCAAATTCTTACCCATTATTAATCAAGTTTTGGATCTGACTTTAAACCAACCACGCCCAACTTCAAATCATCTACTAACATTACATTAAGTCAATGATTAAAGCTAGGACCAGATTCGGCGTTACCACTAAACGAGCACTAACAAACAAGATCAATGAATAAATAAAAGAAATTAAAAATGAAAATTAAAGTGTGGTGCAATGATGAACACAAAGCAACGACCACGAAATCCAATTCTTCACAGAACCATCACATAAGAATAACACATGAAATAGAGGGAGAAGAAGAGATAAACCTCTATTAATCTGAAATTTACATGAATGGCAGCCTTGAAATGCAAAAGTGACAAGACCTTGATAAGTCACGAACTGGTCGGAACTTGGACAGAACCTCGGACGGTCACCGGCGATGGATTCGAGCCACCTCAAATGAAACCTCGAAACTCAAGCCTCTCGACAGGAGATACAAATGATAGGTGTGTGTATTTTTGGATCTCCTCCCTTCCGATGATAGGTGTGTGTATTTTTGGATCTCCTCCCTTCCGATCTGTGTGTGTATGTCTTCCTCCCTTTTTTGCGCAGGTTGATGAAGCTAGCCAAGGGCTGCTTCTTCTCTTCTCAAAGGGAATGAGGTTAAGGTGAAGATGAAGAAGCAGGAACGGCTCGGTTCTTTGGTGGGGTTGGTTTCCGGCGAGGGGTCGCTGGAGTTGGGGTCGTGTGTGTGTGTTTTGTGAAGAAGATGACAATGGTTTTGAAAAATGAAGGAGCAGAAGAGACGTCTGATAGGGGGGTCTCAAGGTCCAAACGGTTGATCCCCTACTCTAGGTCTCTTGGGGTTGCTTTTAAGTCTATGTCTAGGGTTTTGGGGGTATTGGGCTTGTGTTATTATGGGCTAGATTCGAATTGGGCCAAATTCTGGCCAAATTTTCCCTTAAAAATGGCCCTTTAGCTCTACTAACTAAAAAAATATTAATTCCTAAAGTAATAACTATAAAATTGTGAAATCATTAAAATAAATTACTAGAATAAAACTAAATACTAAAAGTGAAACTAATTTTTGTATTTTCAAATGTTATAATACTATGAATATAAATATACTAATTAACTTTAAACTAAAGATGAAAAATATTTTTTGTAATTTTTGTTTTTTTTTGTGATAGAATAAAGTAAAACAGTCAAAACTATTTAAAATAGCGCTATTAAACCTAAACTAAATACTTATAGGTTAAAATATGTAAAATCTTGGGGAGGGTCAAAAATCACATGTCTACAGCTGCCCCTCTTTGACTGGAAACGCGAAGAGTTTTCAGACAAAGAACGACGAGACAGGTTTTTTGACCCGACCCTTATTTAGATAGACCAAATACTAAGAGAAAGGAGAATGTGACCGAGCCCTGGTATCTGAGCTGACTACATATCCTTGGCTATAAAGGAATCAGGCCACGTGTAGTTCAGAAGTAGGAACAGTGATGGAGTATACCGAGGTGGAGAGGCGATTGAGGTGCCGTCGAGGTTCCGGTCCGCGGTCCTGTTATTACATCAAAATCAAAAAAATGAAAAAGACTAACTAAGCCTGCCAACTATAAGTTACAAGATTCCTATCTATAAGACCTCTGACGCTTGATCTTGAGTCTTGAATGGTTCTTCATGCAGACTTTAGATTTGAACCTTGATGCTTGCTAGCTGCAAGTGCTCATTCATTCTTCCACGGCTTCTTCAGATCAAAATCGGATACACCGTGCTTGTGACTTCAGTCATGTCTTGAGCAATCCTCCTCTTGTCTCAGCTTCTGCATTTTGGATTCACTTCCCTTTTCTTTTTTTCTCTTTTTTTTTGTTTTTTTTCTTTTTTATTCTGGATTGAGATTACTTTTGTTGATCATCTCGGACTGTTGACTCGCCTTCTTGCCNAGCCATGGCTACCTTGCTCTTTGACCTTGTGTTGTATGGATGAGTTACCTTAAGAACCACAAACCAACCACCCTTCTGCTCAATGAAGATAACAAAAAGGAACAAAATAAGGTCATCATGTTAGCGTTAGGGCATTTAACAGCTAAAAATATCACATTGTGTGCAATGCCCCTAGCAACAATTAACGGTTCAAGAATGACTTCGAGGGTCACAAGGTCACTTGGCATCATCCCAATTTGTTCATCTCAATCTTCTCTTTTCTTTTCTTTTCTAGCACTTCTTGGCTTTCTCATTTTCCTTCCTCTTTTTTCTAATTATCACTCTTTTCTTTCCTCTCATTTCTCACATCCCATAATTTCATCTTCTTTTTTTTCTTTTTTTTTTTAATTCTAAAAAAAAATGATTAGATCGAACCCTAGGTAGGTTGCCTACGTATCATGATGCTGCATGAATCAGATCTTTGCGTAGTTCGTGAAGATTGGGAATAAAAGAAACAAGCTAACGTTCTCTTTTTCTTTTTCTTTTTTTTATCTTAATGAGTACGCTGATGAGAAAAAAAGAAGGAAATCTCTCCTTTTTTTTTTAGTCTTAATATTCTATAATCTATTCTAAACTCAATCTTAAACAAGCATATATTTTTCTTTTTTTTTTTAAACAGATACTCTATGAGAAATTATTAAGGAAAAACCCCTAGAAAAAAAATATTTTTGATTCTTTTTTTTCTTAGGAAGGAAATCTAAAGAATGATTCAAAGAAAAAAAATTTTAATTTTCACTTGATATCCTGAAAAACGACTTCGAAACGAGAAATGAAAAAGATAAAAAAATGCTTTTGGATTTCAATTTTTGATTACCTAAGGGAGAAACTCTAAAGATAAACAAAAGATAAAGTATATTTTTTTTTCTATATATAAGGTCCTAAAGTTCTAGTGAAAATAAAAAGAATATGTTTTTTTTGTTTTTTTATTAATTTCCCAAAGAAGAACCTCAAAAGAAAATCTGTTTGGATTTTTGGAATTAATATCTAAAGAAAACTTCTAAAGAGGTATTAAAAGAAAATTCTTTTTTTTTTTTTTTGTCTTTTTAGTCTTAATATACTAAAGGAAATATAAAAGCAATTTTTATTTTGAGTTCTAGATATTAATTTCATAAGGAAAACCACCTCAAAAGAATCTCTCTTTTTTTTTTAAATTTCTAGAATTGGTATTCTAAAGAAAAATTCTAATGGAAATATAAAACGCAAAATATCTTTTTTGTTTTTGGATTTTTTGAGTTATAACACACTTTTTCAAATACAAAATAGGAAGTACAATAACAAAAGACTCGACATTACTGTACAAAACTAGAAGGTAAAAGACGACATAAAAAGAAAAACGGACTCAAAATATAAATAAAAAAAAGCTCCTTAAGCAACTCCTGGATAAGCGATCTTGACTGGATGGTCCTAAGGCGTCTGTCATGCTCAAACTCCGGTAAGTAGACCAACACTTGTATGAGAAAATTAAGACCAAATAAAGTTCAAGATTTAAAACACTATGTGAGACAATAACACTCCCTATTGGACGCACGCAAGACATGATTGAGGTTATTTTGCAAAATGGTTTATGTGGCCAAAAGGTGTCTAGAAGTGCAAAATTTGGCTAAGACCCCGTAAATCCAAGAATCTAAGATTTATTAGGAAGACCGGACCTATGCGGGTTGCCTACGTATCCCGCCCCGAGAGATGACAATCAGGTTCGCGTAGTTCGGGAAGATTGGATACGGGCGAGAATAAAAAAATAACTGATTTAGAGAAAATAAATTTTTCGTCCTTTTTTGAAAAATGATGAGACATGTAAACTCTTTTTGGATTTTCTTTTTACTGTTTTATTTTTTTTGATTTTTGTTGAAAATGATGGGAACGTGCAACTCTTTTTGGATTTTTCATGTTTTTTTTTTTTGTCTTTTGTTAACAAAAATGTGAAAGAAAAACATAACTGGACCCTACTTGCTTTATTTTAACACTTCACCCTCTTTTATCACTCAGTTACCCTCAGCCATCATTGGTCCGCCAAATGACCCTTTTTACCCTTAAAAATTACAACATGTAGCACATATGATGCATCAGGATGGTCTTCTATTTTTTGGGTACACCTGTCTTAGACGGATCCAACCCCTATGTTGAGTCCCCAAAGTCAAATGCACGTGATGCAAACAAGCGTTCCTACTAGAGATCCGGCATGAGGCTGTGTTATTCTAGGTTTAAATCCTGGGTGTATTGTTCTAGACCTGGCTTACCCGAGCAGACAACTCGAGCCGAGGGGGTGCTACGTACCGGGAACCAAAAGGTCATCCGGCTTTGTAACTTGTCCGAGCCTCGTTCTAAATTAGGGTATGACACTAACGTAAAAGAAGTCACGCCAGCGTGCACTTCCTAGAAGATTAGAAGAGAGGGGTTTCGCAGCAGTTTATATATAATTCAAATAATATCAAAGCGGTAAAAAATGGCATTTAGCACATTAGGCTCAAACATGTAAAAATCAGATAATAAATAAAAGCCAACTATAGCAGTTATTCTAAGCTCGAATTCTGAAACCTGAACCAGAGATTCTGAGTTCTTTTCCCCAGCAGAGTCGCCAGAGCTGTCACACCTCCTTTTTCTACCCCCGTAAGTGTATATAAGAGAGTTTTTCCGATTAAAGTGACAATAATCGAAACGAGATTATTTATTTAAAAATCAAAGTCGCCACTTGGGATAATTTATGGTGTCCCAAGTCACCGATTTAAAATCCCAAGTCGAGGAAGTTTGACTCTGTTTTACAGTCCGCGAAACACAGAAATCTGGGTAAGCAATTCTGTTAACCCGGGAGAAGGTGTTAGGCATTTCCGGGTTCCGTGGTTTTAGCACGGTCGCTCAACTATTTTTAATAGCCTAATTATCTGATTAATTACATATTTTAAACCTATTGTGCTTTCTTAACCTTTAACCGCTTTTAATTATTTAGAATAAATCACGATTGTCATACACTTATTTGGTACACATTGCAAATCGTGTCACGCGAACCGTACTCACGATCTATTACATGTTTGATTTATTAACAAAATTAGAAATAGTGGCCGGGTCACATAAGATGTACCCCCGAATTTGAAAATTATGCATCACAACTACGTCAAGGGAACCGTACCCATAGTCACGATGATTATTACAAAACGTGCCTAAGAAAACTACGAATGTTCATTAACGTATTCATAACTTGTTCACTATGACTAATTGTAAAGGTCTTTATGGAAATTGTTGTGGAGAAGCATATAATTTGTGGAACTTTTCACGAAGTTAAGCACAAAAATGAGCTTCAAAAATGTCAGTCAACTGCTTTCCCCTATTCATTTTGAAAAGATAAAGTGGCCACTAACTTGAAAATGAGAGCTAACAAGAATCACTAAAGAAGAATTTACAAACTTAGTTAAACGGGATAGAAGAACTCATCAAGCAAATCATGTTAAGGAGCCCTAGTATCAATATCATAACTAAAATCCAAATAGAGCTTAGGGAATAGGATTCGTTTGCTTTCCATAATTGAAATAACTGACCAAATTCTCATCAAATTGACTAGATATAGTTATCCATCAGCATTCCTATTTCTGGATCCAAGTAATTAGAAAGAGAACTAAAATAAGAATAACATAAACTTTCTTAAGCTCAAATTCTTACCCATTATTAATCAAGTTTTGGATCTGACTTTAAACCAACCACGCCCAACTTCAAACCCTCTACTAACATTACATTAAGTCAATGATTAAAGCTAGGACCAGATTCGGCGTTACCACTAAACGAGCACTAACAAACAAGATCAATGAATAAATCAAAGAAATTAAAAATGAAAATTGAAGTGTGGTGCAATGACGAACACAAAGCAACGACCACGAAATCCAATTCTTCACAGAACCATCACATAAGAATAACACATGAAACAGAGGGAGAAGAAGAGATAAACCTTTATTAATCTGAAATATACATGAATGGCAGCCTTGAAACGCAAAAGTGACAGGACCTTGATAAGTGACGAACTGGCCGGAACTCGGACAGAACCTCGGACGGTCACTGGCGATGGATTCGAGCCACCTCAAACGAAACCTCGAAACTCAAGCCTCTCGGCAGGAGATACAAACGATAGGTGTGTGTATTTTTGGATCTCCTCCCTTCCGATCTGTGTGCGTGTGTATGTCTTCCTCCCTTTTTTGCGCGGGTTGATGAAGCTAGTCAAGGAAAACGGCTGCTGCTTCTTCTCTTCTCAAAGGGAATGAGGTTAAGGTGAAAATGAAGAAGCAGGAACGGCTGGGTTCTTTAGTGGGGTTGGTTTCCGGCGAGGGGTCGCTGGAGTTAGGGTCGTGTGTATGTGTTTTGTGAAGAAGATTACAATGGTTTTGAAAAATGAAGGAGCAGAAGAGACGTGTGATAGGAGGGTCTCAAGGTCCAAACGGTTGATCCTGTTCTCTAGGTCTCTTAGGGTTGCTTTTAAGTCTAAGTCTAGGGATTTGGGGGTATTGGGCTTGGGTTATTATGGGCTAGATCCGAATTTGGCCAATTCTGGCCAAATTTACCCTTAAAATGGCCCTTTAACTCTTCTAACTAAAAAAATATTAATTCTTAAAATAATAACTATAAAATTGTGAAATCATTAAAATAAATTACTAGAATAAAACTAAATACTAAAAGTGAAACTAATTTTTGTATTTTCAAATGTTATAATAGTATGAATATAAATATACTAATTAACTTTAAACTAAAGATGAAAAATATTTTTTGTAATTTTTGTTTTTTTGTGATAGAATAAAGTAAAAAAGTCAAAACTATTTAAAATAGCGCTATTAAGCCTAACTAAATATTTATATGCTAAAATATGCAAAATCTTGGGGAGGGTCAAAAATCACATGTCTACACTCTTTTTAGTCACCAAGTCTTTCATAAACTTTGCATATCCCGGCATTTGCTCAAGAGCTTCCACCAACGGCACATTGATCGACAAGCTTTTCATCATCTCAATTAACTTCTTGAATTGGTTTTCATTCTTCTGCTTCGCAAGTCTTTGAGGGTAAGGTGGAGGAGGCCTTGGCAAGGGAGCCTTAGCCTTAGGCACTACTGTTTCCGGTATGTCTATCACGTGTCCCGTAGACAGGTTCACATCATTTTGAGTCTCCTCTTCATTGTCATGAATATCAATTCTCACTTCACCAGTCAAATTCTCTTCACTCACTTGTTCATCAATTATTGGATCATCATCAGTTTGCACTTCAACCTCATCACTTACAACTTCCTTTTGCTTGGAGGTACTTTCTTCACCACCTCTACCACTCCTTGTGGTCACCGCCATTGCATGGCCGGTATTGTTTCCACCCTTCAGGTTTACTACCATTTCACTAGGTAGTGCCCCCTTAGGGCGAGTGTTCAAAGATTGCGAAATCTGACCAAGTTGGACCTCCAAGTTTCGGATAGAAGTATTATGGGACGCCAATTGGGCATCAAAGTCAGCGTTCTTCTTCATCATTTGCTCAAACATCAACTCAATCCTTCCCATCTCAATGTTTGACGAGCTAGGACCTTGAGATGAAAATGGAGGCGGGTTGTTTGGTTGTTGATACATCGGAGGCCTTTGAAAGCCCAGCTACCGATTCCCTTGATTACCGTTATTCCAACCCCCTTGGTTGTTATTTCCACCTCAGTTGCCCTGGTTGCCCCAATTCTGATTGTTGTTCCCCCAGTTGTTTTGGTTGTTGTTGTTACCACTGTTCCAATTTCCTTGTTGGTATTGATTCCCCCAATTTCATTGGGAGCTCCATTGTTGTTGTTGATTCGGAGCATTGCCCCGTTGTCCTTTGTAGTTGTTCACATACTGAACTTCTTCACTTTGATCATCATACCCATCATCTTGGTTGAAACCACTACTACCTTGCTCATATTGATTCGGATTTCCTTGACTTTGTTGACCTCTTTGTCGCCTCTTGCTGACCATCATATTTACCCCTTCCATGGCATTCACTTGTCTTGGCGCTTGAACTTGCTGCAATTGAGCTTTGGCCAACTAGTTCATTGTTGTAGTCAACTCTGCTATTGCTAGGCCGTGGTCATGGAGCTCTTTGTGCAGGTGAATGACATTGGGATCACCTTGTGGCACATTAGCTCGACTTTGCCACGCCGAGGAAGTATCTGCCATCTCATCAAGTATATCACACGCCTCAGCATAAGGTGTGTTCATAAAGTTTCCCCCTGCTAGCTGGTTCACTACACACTGATTGGTAGTGTTGATGCCACGGTAGAATGTTTGCTGGATCATTGCTTCGGTCATGTCATTGTTCGAACATTCTTTCACCATCATCCGATACCTTTCCCAGATCTCATGAAATGGTTCATTTGGTTCCTGTTTGAAGGCCAGGATCTTATCTCTCAATGTCGCCATATGCCCTGGCGAGAAAAACTTGGCTATAAACTCATCCCACGTGGTGATGGAATGGTTGGGAAGTCTTTCGATCCAGTCTAAAGCTTTCCCTCTAAGTGAAAAAGGGAACAATCTCAGCCTCAATGCATCTTCCGGCACATTTGTCTGTTTGCTTCCCCAGCAGGTATCCACAAAACCCTTTAGATGTTTATATGCATTCTGACGGGGAGCGCTTGTGAAGTACCCTCTTTGCTCCAATAAGGTCAACATAACATTCGTAATCTGGAAATTTCCCGCACGGATCTGGGGTGGGACAATTGCACTTGCATAACCTTCATTTGGAAGTACCTGAGGAGCTACTCGCGGAGGAGCTGGGGGAGGGTCTGGAATGTTTTCATTGGCCTGGCGGCCTCTTCTTTGAGCTTGAGGTACTCGAGGCACCTCATCTTCAGCATTATCATCTACCTCCTCCCCCGAGAGAACATTTCCAATAACATCATTATTTGCCATGGTGTACCTGAATCAATTAACTCACACAAGTTAGTAAAATGGAAGGAAAGAAAAATAAGACACACAACTTGTTAGATAGATAGCCAAAACTGTTTGCTCCCCGGCAACGGCGCCAAAAAGTGATCGGCTCCAACCCTACACCACTATATAATGGCAAAGAGTGGTCGATGCAGCTTTTACCCGAAAGGTCGGGATCGATATCCACAAGAAGATAATATTGGTTGGGAGTTGGGTTTCTATCCAATCTAGCTACGCGTGTTACTTTTAATTGAACTTCTAACCATGCTTGGTTTTGTTTCTATTCTACTTTGAATGCTACTGGTTGCTGAAAATAATCTAAGTACAATGTTTTTATAGGAGTTTCTCAATTGATAAAAAGCACTAGGGAAGTGACTTACACCTAGGTGGGTATCTAATGGGGTCTAGAATTTAGGACAAGCTTATTATATTTGGGGTCATGATATAACCTTTGCACATAATTACTCACTTTATACCTCTCGGTAGTTTGAGTGACTTTTCCCTAATTGGCTTTCTCAAGCCCAATTGGGTGTTCAAACAAAGCAAGCAAAATTGGCTCAAGTTGGGTATTACTATCTCTAGGTTTAACCCTTTAATTGGGGCTATCAATCTCTTGAATGAACCTCAATCCCTTGTTAGCTTAAATTTCCTAGACTTAGTCCCTCTTTCTCTAGAAGAGTCTAAGTCATAAATGCATGAATCAGTATTTGCAGCCACCAATTCTACAATTAAAGCATGAATCAAGCTAAATATCACTAACCCATAAATAATTAAGCCCTAAAATTGAAAACCCATTAAATACCCACACTAGGGTTGGGTCACAACCCTAGCTAATAGGTTTGGCTACTCATAATCAAGGTAGAAATCAAAGATGGAGATAAAATATAAGCCATAAAAGTTGATTACAAGAATAAAATCTAAGAATAATAGCTAAAGCTTCTCTGAAATTACTCTAAGTGGTAAAAATACGGTTGTTCACGATCTCCTCAGACAAAAGATAACCTAAAAATGTTAAAAAGATCTATTTATACACAGCTGAAATTACTGGACAAAACTACCCCTACGGAGGTTCTGCTGTGAGCGGAATACTGAGCGCCTCGGCGTATAGCCTTTCGCGGCCGTGCAAAACAAGCGCGGACCGCGTTTCTTCATTTTTGTGCTTGGTTTGGAATTGATTTCGTGGGCAGCGTAAAAGTTTCCGCCTCCGCGTTAGCATCAACCACGGCCGCGTAATTTGGACGCGGACCGCGCTCCTCAGTCAGGCTCAACTTGTAGGGTCTTTGAACTTTGATCAACGCTCCCAGCGGAAATGTCGCCGCGGCCGCGTCAGGTATTCTGCGGCCGCGCTTTTTTATCGCGGGCTGCGGTCACTGATGTCTCCAAAACACCTTCTCTGAACCTCACTTTCACGGACCGCACAATTGTGGACGCTTTAATGGTGGGCTTTATTCTCTGTAGACAAGCACATTAAGTCAGTTTTCGAGAATACTTTTACACATTTTTTATCCAAAACCTAAGCAAAAGAGAACATAAGATAGGCTAAATTCCATAGTTATCAACGGCCATATTAACGGCTACGGCCATATTAAAGACTACGGTCAAATAAAAAGGCTACGGCTAAAATAATGCAGCTTTGAGACGTCCGACTTCCGCCATAAATTAAAGGCCTTCAAACACTTGAAAAATCAATTAAATCAGGCTACCCTCGGCAAAAGCAAATGATAAAGTGCTTCGATAAGCTAAGCCCTCGAATAATTTAAAGGCTTCGATAAACATCAGCCTTCGAAAAAACCTCAAGAGGTATTCGATTATCGTCACACAAAAAATTCAAATAAGTTTTCGATCGATCGAACCTTCGAGAAACCCAACGGGTACAAGAAATACATGCTAAGGCATAAAGAAATTTTAATTAAGTCTTTTAGCCAAAAAGAGGGAAAAATTATAAGGCGTATCAGAGGCCGAAGCGGCCCAACTTAAAGAGCCTAAGGGCCGACCTAAAAGAGCTAAGGGCCGACCTAAAAGAGCCTAAGGGCCAACCTAAAAGAGCCTAAGGGTCGATATATAAAGGCCTAAGGGCCAAAACATATAGAGTTCCGGACCTCGCTCTCATTCAACTCGGACTCGAGAGTCCCACCATCCCGAGCTCGCATCAAATCGACTTAAGCTGAGCTCGAGGATTAGTAAAAACCTTAAGAGGTATTTTATTATAATGATCGCCCATCAATCAATAAAAAACCTAAGGGTTGTTATCAGAATTTTTTCACAAAATAAAGAAAATGCGGAATCCAGTACGTATCAGAGACGAGGCAAAGAAATTCTTTGTATTTATTTACAAAAGATATTTACAACACCCACGAGGGGCCCTTACACAAAAACAAAGAAACAAAAACGAACCTAATCTATTTCGGGGCCACATCCTCGGGAGCCACATCCTCAAGAACTGCATCCTCGGGAGCTATATCTCCGGGAACCTGCTCCTCCTTGGGGACTCCTTCCTCATCTCCCCCGCCCTCAGAACCGCTAACAATATCTTCATCATCAGAAGAAACGAGAAACCTGGCATTGGTTTCCAGCACCTTTGCTTAGGCTATTTCTTCAGTGAGGTCGAACCCTCGGCCGTGGATTTCTTCGAGAGTCTCCCTCCGGGCTTGGCACTTGGCCAAATCATTACTACGTTTCTCTCGGTCGGAGGCCTCCCTTAGCTCCGCCTGGACAGCTTCGGCATCCCTTAGGTATACGGCAATAATCTTATCAGTCGTAGCCTTCGTCTTCTCAACTTCAGCCTTGGCCTATGCGACTTCGGCCTCGGCTCCAGCAAGCTTTGCCTCTAGCTCCTCAATTTTCTTGGCCTGGGCCAGATTCTTCACTTTAATGCCTCGGAATTGATTTTTAGCCAAAGCCAATTGGGCTAGAGTAGCTTCTTTATCGGCAGCAAGTTGAACCATGCTCTCTTTCCGTCGGTGGCAGTCAGCCTTAACCTGATCAACCTCACCCCGGAGCTACTCGATCATCTCCAACTTTTGCTGCAGCTGTGACAGCGAAGTGTTATCCTCCGCAGTAGGACCAGGAAGACCATACTCTGTTAAAATCACGGTTCCTGCTCGTGTATCTTGACCTCGTTGTCCCGAGCTTTGGCCAAGTCAGCCCGAAGGTCCTTGAGCTCCTCCTCCTTTTGGCCACAGAGGAGCCTCAGGGCCTTCTCTTCATCCGAAGCCTTCTTGAGCTCGGCCTCACATTGGCTCAACTCAGCCTTGAACTTGCTGATGGCCTACACATGAAATGAAGACATGTCAATCAAAAGAAGGGGAGAAAAAAGGAAATTACAACAATAAAAGTTAGTGTTTACCCGAGAGAAGAGACGTTGAGCCTCTTCGAAGAGTGTGGATGCATCATTAAGGTCAACGGCATCGTCAACCCCGGTGAAACAATCCCGAAAAGGATCTTCTTCGAGAACCTTGCTCGGGTCTGGAGTTCGCAGAGCCCAAGCATCCTTTATTGCCTCCTCGGAGTAAGATGGTAGAGAAGGTGAGTGACCCGTTGTCACGGCTCCGAGCTCCTCACTCAGGGCGCTCTAATTAGCTTCGGCCCTCTCAGCATTTGCCCCCTCCGGCGTACTTGTTGAAGGAGGGGGAATGATCTCGATCTCGGGGGACTCGAGGGCTTTGCCCGAGCCTTTCTTCGGAGTTCCTTCACCATGAGGCAAGGTCTTAGGTTTAGAGGACCAGGCAGCCTCGATTACTTTCCTAGTTTGGGCACCAGCGCCGACTCTTTGCCCCCATTCTCTTCATCTTCCAGATGTTCGATGGCGGAATCTAAGTCCACATGGATAAGCTTCCTCCTTGGCTTTCTAGTAGGGGCCCCTCATCCTAGGGGTCTTCAGGTTTCGAAGCCCTCTTTCTCTTGTTGTCTTTCCCCGATTTCAGAATCGGAGACTTGGTCCTTTCCCCGGGCGGGGCTGGCCTCATTTCGAAGACATCTCCAATGCCTGCACAAATAAGCATGATTGAGATAACGTCACCACTAAAAGGAAAGTGTCGAAAACCTGAGAAGAGAACTTATTGTGATGTATGGCCTCCCATTTGCCCTCGATAAATCACGCCATTTATGCTCATCATACGAGGAGGTTGATCGGCTCCAACCCTAAACCACAATATAATGGCGAGAAGTGGTCGATGCAGCTTTTACCCGAGGGGTCGGGATCGATTTCCACAGAGAGCTAATATTACTTTGGAGTTGGGTTTCTATCAAATCTAGCTATGTGCATTGTTCATAATTGCACTTCTAACCATGTTTTGTTTTGTTTCTATTCTACTTTTATGCTAATGAATGCTGAAAGTAATCTAAGTCTAATATTTTTGTAAGGGTTTTCTCAATTGGTAAAAAGCACTAGGGAAGTGACTTACACCTAGGTGAGTATCTAACGGGGTCTAAAACTTAGGGAAAACTTATTATTATTGGGATCATGATATAACCATTGCACATAATTACTCACTCTAAACCTTTCGGTTGTTTGAGTGACTTTGCCCTAATTGGCTTTCTCAAGCCCAATTGGTGTTCAAACAATGCAAGCAAAATTGGCTCAAGTCGGGTATTACTATCTCTAGATTTAACCCTTTAATTGGGGCTACCAATCTCTTGAATGCACCCCAATTCCTTGTTAGCCTGAATTTCCTAGACTTAGTCTCTCTTTCTCAAGAAGAGTCTGAGTCAAATTTGCACAAATCAGTGTTTGCAACCACCAATTCAACAATTAAATCATGAGACAAGCTAAATATCATTAACCCATAAACAATTAAGCCCTAAAATTAAAGACCCATTAAATACCCACACTAGGGTTGGGTCACAACCCTAGCTAATGGGTTTAGCTACTCATAATCAAGGAGGAAATCAAAGATGGAGATGAAATATAACCGATAAAAAGTTATTACAAGAGTAAAATCTAAGATTAATGGTAAAAGCTACTCTAAAATTACTCAAAATAGCTAAGTACAGCGGTTCACGTGTTCTTCCCAACAACAAATACCCTAAAAATTTGAAAAAGAACTATTTATACATAGCTGAAATTTCCGGACAAAATTGCCCCTACGGAGATTTCACTGACAACGTAAAATTGAGCGCCTCAGTAATGGGACATCCGCGGTCGCGCAAAAGCAAGCGCGGACCGCGTTTCTTCTCTTCTGAGGTTGGTCTGGACTTGATTCTGCTGGGAGCGGAAAATCAACCGCCTCAGCGTAGTCTTCAACCGCGGCCGCAAAATATGTTCGCGGACCGCTCTCTTCATTTGAGCCAAAATCTCCAGTCCTCTGATTCTTACATTCGCCCTCAGCGGAATATGGACCGCGACCGCGTCAAGTAATTCTGTTGCCGCGCAATTTCACCGCGGACAGCGGTGTCTGTTGAGCCCAAAATTGCATTCTCTGAACCTTAATCCGTTGAGAGCGTAATTATGGTCGCCTTAGCGATTCAACTTCCGCGGCCGCACTACTTCTTTGCTGTCAACGCTTTTAGCTCAGCTTTGAACTTGTGCAGGTTTCACTCCTTTATGAGCTGGTTATGACTTTCTTGCCTCATTTTGACCAAACACTGCAAACAAGCACAATAAGTTAGTTTTCTGGAATACTTCTACACATTTTTTATCCAAAACCTAAGCAAAAAGGAGCATAAGATAGGCTAGAATGCCTAGTTATCAACTCCCCCAAACTTAAGCTTTTGCTTGTCCTCATGCAAACAAAGTAATTCCCACCACCTCAAGATGAAAGAAAGGAAAATTTTAGCTGTCCTATGGTGACTTCATCAAGCATCAATTGGGACTAACAATTACCCTCAACTCAAATGCATTATTAACAACACACAACCTTTTTAGCACCATGGCTTTAGTGCGACACAAAAGCATCAAGAGTTGACTCAACTCATCAAGGAAACTCTTTATACTACATTGGTCATTGTGGAACCCAAACTCATACTCCTCGACTCTCCATATGCAAACCTCACTTTTAGATTGTATCACTCAAAACGAGGATTGTGGAAAATACACTCATCTCTCTCAAAGAAAGGTCACAAGTCCGGCTCTAAGTACCATAAGCTTGCCCCTTATGTGAGTCACCACTAATGTAAGCTCACTCAACTCCTCGAAATCAAATAGGTCTTTTGTGGGAATGTAATGAAGGCTTTTGGTTCAAGGTAGGATATATCGGTCTATGAAGGTTTCATCTTTCCGTAAGCACTTCATTTTCTTCATTTCGGCTCACATTTTATTGACTCTTTGAGTCATGTACTTCTTCCCTAGGGGACTAGAGAGACACACTGTCACTCTTTCTTGTTCATGTCAATCCTTTTTCTCCTTTCTAATCATTCCAAGCCTTTCATCTTTGCTTTTATTGACTCCTTTCATTTTTCTACATTGTTCACTTTCTTTTTGACTTTTTTTTATCTTTTTCTTCTCTTTCTTTTTGTCTTCCCTTTTCTTCATTTTGTACCTTTTATAACTTTTGCATTCCTCGTCTCTCCCCCCAAACTTATACTTTTGCCACTTGTTCTAAGGAAATATCGGGCGCCAAGAGAGGATCATTTTAGAACGGATAAAGGCTTGTATCATGGTTATTGAAAGAACAATGTCTATGGCTCAACGGGGTTGACTAGGGATAATATATTTGGTGGGATATGGATGCTTTCAAGTCTTAGTTTGAATCAAGGAGAGCCTATAATCATTTCTCAAGTTGAGCTACACTTAGAATTTCGCCTAGAGAAACATTCAGGGCAAGTTCTAGACTTCCTGGCACGGGACTTGGACTTGCAAATCAATTCCTCACCTCACAAGCTTTTGGATTTAAAGAGACAGAGTTGAGGGCCCACAACAACCTTAGCTAAGATTTGAGCAACACAAATGGTCCTGAAAAATCACTCGATGGTTGTTTAGTCAATACAAGATTCTAAAGGTCACAACTATCACCATCCTTTACACATCAATTTGTTTCTAACCATAAGGTAAAAGGTAAATGTGTTAGGCCCAAGTGAAGCTTTGCCTGAGACACTTTTTCTCACTTTCTACTATTTACACAAAAATAAAAAAAACAGACTCAAACCCTTAAGAAGGTTGTCATGCCATCCATCATCGGGAAGAGCCACCCGGCTCATACAAACTCCACCTTTGGAAAGAACCGTAGCATTAAGAAAACCAAAGTCTTATTGATCACGAAAACTTGTAGAAATAAGAAGCTACAAATTGAAAAAGAAGCTACCAAATGAAATAAGAAGTTATGCTATTAAGGAAAATTGCAAAAGAAGTTATAAAGTAAAATACGGAAAGTAAAATGAATATGTACAATAGGGGATTGAGACGAATATACATAAAAGGGGATGGATATATACATGGAAAAGTAACTTTATATACATACCGAAATTGAAAAATAACGAAAAGTGAAAAATAAACGGTAAAGTTATATACATATCAAAAGTGAAAAATAATAATAAAGAAAAATAAGTATCATAATTACAATCCAGTTATCAAATCATCAAAATAGGACCACCACCACCACCCAAATAAAAACTAGCATTGTCCTCAATTCTAATAGCAAAAATAAGATCAAAGAGGGGTTAGAGAGTAAAGAAAACTCCCTATGGATCCTCTGTCTGCATGGGGCCCTGCACATTAGTGGGGCCACTGGCTGGGTCCCTGGGTCACCTCCCTCAGGGTCCTCCAGCTGTATCTCCAGGTCATTAGTTTGGGGAATCACCCCCTCTCCTCCTAGGCTCTCTATCAGCCTCCTGCTCTGGTACCTGCTCTGCCTGAGCTGCTGGAACTGGGTCCTCTAATAATAGCTCCAATGGAATGTCCCCAGCTGATCTAATCTTGTCCACTCCTTCCTCAGCAGCTTCACCGACTTCTTGGAAGCCCGAGTCTTCTTCATATTCTTTGTCTGCTTGCTCAAGTCCGTGATTGCCTTTCCATGTGCCTCCAAAGGATCCATAATCAGCTTCTGGTTGTCCAGGAGCTTCTTCTGGTTGTCCAGAAGCTCCTTCAGTGATTTCTCTATGGAAGCTGGCACCTGAGGCTGAGCTGGAACTGCCTGAGCTGCCACTGTGCTGAATATGACAGACAGCTTTGATGTAGCTGCCTGCATCCAGTTGTTGATGCTGGACAGTGTCTGGTTAACCCTCAATGCAGTGAGAGGGTAAGCTGACGAAGATGGCGCCGAAGTAGGCATGGAAGTAGATGGTCCGGCAGGAGGCTGTGGTATGGCAGTAGGAGGCTCGGAACTAGTAGCCACCACCCCTGGTTCTTCAGACTGTCAGTGGAAGTGGAGGCTTTTCCTTTTGACTTGGGGTTGCTTGGACCTTGAAGACTGTACTATAAGAAGGGCCTCTTGGGTTTTCACTTTGGTATCAAAATCCCTTCCCTCGACTTCCTGATCCTCCAAGTACATAGTGAGGAAGTTCGGGAACGGGTAGGAGCTCTCATTCTTGTTGACCACTCTGGAGATCACCCTAGACATGATATTCCCGACATTGATCGGGTACCCCGCCATGATGGCCCCCATTATAATCGCCCAGGAGACCGGTATGTCACTGTCATGAGTAGTGGGGTCTAACCGTCTCCACACAAACGTCTCCCAACCCTTCGCCTCGAAGATCAGGGTGTTCTTGTAGATTGGTACCCCAGGTGTCAGCCAAGCAGGGGTAGTCCCTAGGAGAGCAATCATTGATGCCAACCACGGGCGGACTGACTCATCCATCGCCACCTTCTCCAGATACAAGGACTCATCCTCGTCATTGAACCCAGCATACTCGTTCAAACTCTTCCCATCAAATTTGATCTTCAGGTTCTGCACCTTGGTCACAAATGTGCCCTTTTTGATGTGGGCGACATTGGCATAAAATTCCTTGACTATTGGCATCCGGCAGCTTGCTTGTGAAGTGTTTCCACCCCACTCTATCATCAAATTGCCGCTTCACATTGGGGTTGTGGGGTAGAAGATCCCTTTCTATGAATTGCCTCTCAAGTATAAGTGACCTCTGAGGCCACCACTCCCGAAATTTGTGGTAGGCTTTTTCACTTACGAACCTTTTTTGCCATACCTCCGGGTTCCTTGTTCTCTCCAACCCCCCTGTCCGGGTGTCACCACCCCTCCCATCATCAGGGATCTCAACATCTACATCAATGGGTTCCTGTCTAGGTGGAGAGGCTGGAGGAGAAGCTGATGCTGAAGACTCACCACTTGCCTCTGAGCCATCAGACGACTCAGAAGAAGCAGGAGAAGCAAGGGAAGCAGGGGGTGTAGGCTCATCTCTCAACTGGAATCTCCCTGTGAAGTCCGGCACATGAGTAGGTATAGAATCACCCTCTGAGGCTTCCCGGGAAGGAACATAATCACTACCCTTGGAGTGGGATGCGGCTCTGTCCGCAGCTTTGATATCCTTCCGCATTTTCCCAATGGATTGTCATACTTCTAGGGGTAACTTGATTTTCCCTCGTCCCCTATCCCCGGAGGACTCTGCTTTCCCTTTTTGTTTCTCGCTTCCACCTCTAGATTTTACCATTTTCTGCATACACAATCAGTGAAAGATCATTAGTATTGGTGCTAAAAGAATCAGTAAGGAAAAATTGATGAAAAGTTAGAGAAAAAGGGTCGCGGCCGCGGATGAATGGGGATCAGACCACCCATCCTCTGAATCTCAAAAAACACTGAGCGCGGAATTTTGGGCGCCGCCGCGGAAGTTACGCCGCTGTCCGGGAAAACAACCGTAGCCGCGGACCCATTTTTGTACTTCTCTAAACATAAGTTCCGCTGTCCGCAAAAAATGAAGCGCGGCCGCGTAAAGCTGGCCGCTGTCAGCGGAATTTCCATCGCTTACCGCAGAATTCAAACCAATTTTAGCAATCACTTTCACAAGAACGCTGACCGGGGAATTACATCCGCGGCAGTGGAATTCATAAAATATCTAGGCAACCTATGGTTTCACTTTTTCTAGTCATTAATGGGTATAAAAAATTCCACTCACCCCTCCTAGGTATGCACAACAAGTAGTTTGATGGATTTTAGCAACAAATAATTATAAACTACATAAACCTAATTGAAACTAAAAGAAAAGAAAAAAAAAGTTAAGCTAAAAGAAAAGGAAAATAAAATTATAGAAGAATTGCTATGCTTTGACATACCAGTAGTTTGAATTGGTGTTGGAAATAAACTTCTAATTGGTGTTATGCAGTTTAGGGCTCAGAGGAACGGGGATGAACAATAGTTTTTCTTTTGAGAATGAAAATGGCAAAAAGGGTAAAAGGTCTGATGACCTTCTATTTATACTAAAAAACCTGGGAACCACAGAGCTTACCTGGCGCGGCCGCGGAATTCCACAGTGGTCCGCGCTTTTACCTTTCAGAAGAGCTGCCTGTTCAACATTTCCGCTGAGAGCGAAAAAATGGACGCGGGCGCGAAAGTGCTCCGTTGACCACAAAAAAGCCTCCACGGACGCGGATGAAACTTTAAAGAGGTCTCATTTTTGACTTTTCAAGTCCGCGTCTGCTACCAAATTACGCCCCCGCGAAATGCTTCCGCTGACCACGAAATTTTGCACGCGGTCAGTGGTCCAGTTACTGACTTAGCCAAATTTTTCCAATTTTGTCCTGCACTACATCAAACATTCCTACACACATCTCACAACCATTTAGTCCAAAACAAATCCTACACTAAGAAGAAAATGAAAAACACATGGGTAACCTCTCAAGAAACGCCTTATTTAACGTCGTGGCACGATGCAGGTTACCATCAATCACTTGAGATAGATCATTGCCACCATGTGGCAATCATCAAACTTGCCAAGATAGTTCTTCACTCGATGCCCATTAACTCAGAAGATTTCACCACTTTTATTTTTCAAATCAAGAGCACAAAACGGAGTTACATGCACCACTTCAAAAGGGCCACTCCATTTTGACTTGAGCTTTCGCGGAAACAGTCGTAACCAAGAATTGAATAAAAGAACCAAATCACCTTCCTTGAATTCTTTGCTACGGGAATATTTGTCATGCAAGTACTTCATCTTGTCCTTATACAAGGACGAGCTGGAATAGGCATGGAACCTAAACTCATCAAGTTCATTGAGTTGTTCTACCCGAAGATTTGCTGCAACATTCCACTCAAGATTTAACTTCTTCAAAGCCCACATGGCCTTGTGCTCTAACTCAACCGAAAGATGGCACGCTTTCCCAAATACCAACCTGTACAGAGACATACCAATTGGAGTCTTGTAAGCAGTCCTATAAGCCCACAAAGCATCATCCAGTTTCTTTGACCAGTCAGTCCTATTTGCATTTACAGTTTTTGACAATATGCTCTTTATCTCCCTGTTGGAGACCTCAACTTGCCCACTAGCCTGAGGATGATAAGGGGTTGATACCTTGTGATTGACACCATACTTTGCAAGCAAAGTGTCAAATGCCTTATTGCAGAAATGAGAACCCCCATCACTGATGATTGCCCTAGGGGTGCCAAACCTTGTAAAAATATTTTTCTTCAAGAATGCCACTACACTCCTTGCCTCATTGTTAGGCAAAGCCACAACCTCAACCCACTTGGAAACATAATCAACAGCCACCAGAATGTACGTGTTGCCAAATGAACTCATAAAAGGCCCTATGAAGTCAATGCCCCACACGTCAAATATGTTAACCTCAAGAATAGTGGTGAGAGGCATTTCATCCTTATTTGAAATTCCACCAGCTCTCTAACACTCATCACATCTCTTCACAAGCTCACCCGCATCCTTATACAATATAGGCCAATAAAAACCACAGCTAAGCACCTTTGAAGCAGTCCCCGCCCCACCATGATGACCACCGTATGGAGAAGAATGACAAGCATCAAGAAAACTCATTTGCTCCTCTTCCGAAACACATCTTCGGATCACACCATCATTACAAATCTTGAACAAATAAGGCTCGTCCTAGTAGTAGTCCACGCTATCCCGTTTAAGCTTCTTCTTTTGGTTAGAAGAGAGCTTACACGAAATAATGCCGGTCACAAGAAAGTTGGCAACATACGCGAACCAAGGCATGCTATTCACAGATATGGAGAGGAGTTGCTCATCAGGGAATGAATCATTAATTTAGAGGCCATCACGGGGCCTCCCCTCCTCCTCCAAACGGGATAAGTGGTCCGCCACTTGGTTTTCACACCCTTTCCGGTCAACAATCTCAAGGTCAAACTCTTGAAGCAATAGAATCTCATCAACCGAGCCTTAGAATCCTTCTTTATCATCAAGTAGGGGAGTGATGCATGGTCAGTATGAACTATCACCTTGGCACCTATGAGATACGGCCTAAACTTCTACATGGCGAACACTATGGCTAGCAACTCTTTTTCCGTTGCCGTGTAATTAACCTGGGCATCATTCATAGTTTTGCTTGCATAATACACCGGGTGAAACATCTTGGTAACTCTTTGACCCAAGACCGCTCCTACCACAACATCACTTGCGTCGCACATGAGCTCAAAAGGTAAGCTCCAATTGGGTGCGGTAACAATGGGAGTGGTTGTCAGTTTGTACTTGAGAAGTTCAAAAGCTTTCATGCATTCATCATTAAACACGAACTTTGCATCCTTTTCCAATAGTGTGCACAAGGGATTCACTATCTTTGAAAAGTCCTTGATGAACCTTCGGTAGAAACCCGCGTGCCCAAGAAAACTCCTAACCCCCTTGACGGAAGTAGGAGGAGGAAGCTTTGAAATCACTTCAATCTTCGCCTTGTCCACCTCTATACCGTTGTTTGAGATCTTATGGTCGAGGACAATACCCTCCTCGACCATGAAGTAGCATTTTTCCCGGTTGACCACTAGATTTGTCTCTTCACATCGATCGAAAACCTTGTCAAGATTCTTCAAACACTCATCAAAGGAGTCACCCACAACACCAAAATCATCCATAAACACTTCCAAGAAGTCCTCCACCATATCCGTGAAGATAGCCATCATACATCGCTGGAATGTAGCCGGTGCATTATACAAACCGAATGGCATCCGTGAAAAGCAAAGGTCCCGTACAAGCATGTGAAGGTGGTTTTCTCTTGATCCTCCGGTGCAATCAAGATCTGGTTGTAACCTGAGTAACCATCCAAAAAGTAGTAGTAGGCACGCCCGGCAAGTCTATCCAACATTTGGTCTAGAAAGGGCAATGGAAAATGATCCTTGCGGGTCACTTTATTCAGCTTCCGGTAGTCCATACACACCCTCAATCCGGTGACAGTCCTGGTGGGAATCAACTCATTTTGCTCATTGGTGACCACAGTCATACCACCCTTCTTCAGCACACATTGTACCGATGAAGTCCACGAACTATCTGAGATGGGGTACACCACCCCTGCATCTAGCCACTTGATCACCTCCTTTTTGACAACCTCTTGCATAGCCTCGTTCAACCTCCTTTAATGTTCTACGAAGGGATTGGCATCATCTTCAAGAATAATCTTGTGCATACAAAAGGCGGGGTTTATTCCCCGAATATCATCTAGAGTCCATCCAATTGCCTTTTTCCTTCTTTGGAGCACCTCCATTGTGGCGTCTACCAGCACGTTAGTAAGACACGAAGAAAGAATAACATGTAAAGTTGAACTAGGGCCCAAGAATTCATACCTGAGGTGTGAAGGCAAAGGCTTCAACTCCAATACGTGAGGTTCCTCAATTGAGAGCTTTGTTGGTAGAGTCTTTCTGTTCTCAAGATCCAAAGAAAGCTTACTGGTCTCATAAGAGTAGGAATCCATTCCGTGCAAAGCATTGACACACTCCACCATACCTTCATCCTCAGTGACATCATGGTTCAACAATACCGCTTCTAAAGGATCCTCCACATTGATCATGGCACTCGTGTCATCAACTATCACCTCCATTACAAGATCCACAAAAGAGCAAACTTCAGTACTATTTGGCTGCCTCATTGATTTGCGCACATGAAAGACAACTTTTTCGTCACCCACCCAGAAGGTGAGCTCCTCTGCTTCCACATCAACCAATGCCTTCCCAGTTGCTAGGAAGGCCTTCCGAGTATTATAGGCACCTCATAGTCGACTTCGCAATCGAGAATCACAAAATCCGCAGGCAAAATAAACTTGTCAACACGGACAAGAACATCATCAATAATACAAAGCGGTCTCTTCATTGTTCTATCCGCCATTTGCAATCTCATTGAAGTAGCTCTCGGTTGACCAATACCCAAAGTTTTGAACACGGAGTTGGGCACCAAATTTATACTTGCTCCCAAATCACACAACGCCTTTGCAAAATCCGCACTCCCAATGGTACATGGAATGGTGAATGCTCCGGGATCTTCAAGCTTTGGAGCCATCAAGTGCACAATTGTATGAGTCATTTTGATGGTCTCACAATCCATAGATCTCTTTTTAGTCACCAAGTCTTTCATAAACTTGGCGTAACCCGGTATTTGATCAAGAGCTTCCACCAAAGGAGCATTTATCGACAAGCTTTTCATCATCTCAATAAACTTCTTGAATTGGTGTTCATTCTTTTGCTTCGCAAGTGCTTGAGTGTAAAGTGGAGGAGGCCTTGGCAAGGGAGCCTTAGCCTTAGGCACTACCATTTTCGGTATGTCTATCACGTGTTCTTTAGACGGGTTCACATCATTTTGGGTCTCCACCTCATTATCATGAATATCAATTATCACCTCAGCATCCAAATTCTCTCCACTCACTTGCTCATCAACTATTGGAAAATCATCATCTTGGACTTCAACCGCATCACTCACAACTTCCTTTTGCTTGGAGGTATTTACTTCACCCCTATACTAAACCTTATGATCACCGCCATTGCATTCCCGGTATTGTTTCCACCCTTCGGTTTTACTACCGTATCACTAGGTAGAGCCCCCATAGGGCGAGTGTTCAAAGATTGTGAAATCTGGCCAAGTTGAACCTCCAAGTTTCGGATAGAAGTATTATGGGATGCCAATTGGGCATCGGAGTCGGCGTTCTTTTTCATCATTTGCTCAAACATCATCTCAATCCTTCCCATCTCACTATTTGACGAGCTAGGACCTTCGGACGAAAATGGAGGCGGGTTGTTTGGTTGTTGATACATCGAAGGCCTTTGAAAGCCCTGCCCCCAATTCCCTTGATTACCATTATTCTAACCCCCTTGATTGTTGTTTCCTCCCAAATTGTTGTTGTTGCCACCCAGTTGCCCTGGTTGTTCTGGTTGCCCCAACTTTGATTGTTGTTCCCCAGTTGCTATTTCCTTGTTGATTTTGATTCCCCCAATTTCCTTGGGATCTCCACTGTTGTTGTTGGTCTGGAGCATTGTCCCGTTGTTCTTGGTAATAGTTCACATATTGGACTTCTTCACTTTGATCATCATACCCATCATCTTGGTTGAAACCACTACTACCCTGCTCATATTGATCCGAATTTCCTTGACTTTGTTAACCTCTTTGTCGGCTCTTGTTGACCAACATGTTCACCCCTTCCATAGCATTTACTTGTCTTGGCGCTCGAACTTGCTGCAATTGAGCTTTTGCCAACTGGTTCATTAGTGTAGTCAACTCTGCTATTGCTTGGTTGTGGTCAGGGAGCTCTTTGTGTAGGTGAATGACTGTGGGATCACCTTGTGGCACATTAGCTCGGCTTTGCCACGCCGAGGAAGTATCTCCCATCTCATCCAATATCTCACACGCCTAAGCATAAGGTATGTTCATAAAATTTCCCCTTGCTAGCTGGTTCACTACACACTGATTGGTCGTGTTAATACCACGGTAGAATGATTGCTGGATCATAGCTTTGGTTATGTCATTGTTCGGACATTCTTTCACCATGGTCCGATATCTCTCCCAGATCTCATGAAGTGGTTCATTAGGTTCCTGTTTGAAGGCCAGGATCTCATCTCTCAAAGTTGCAATATGCCCCGGTGAGAAAAACATAGCTATAAACTTGTCGGCCAACTCATCCCACGTAGTGATGGAATGGTTGGGAAGCCTTTCGAGCCAATCTAAAGCTTTCCCTCTAAGTGAAAAAGGGAACAATCTAAATCTCAATGCATCCTCCGACACATTTGTCTGTTTGCTTCCCTAGCAGGTATCCACAAAGCCCTTTAGATGTTTATATGCATTCTGATGGGGAGAGCCTGTGAAGTACCCTCGTTGCTCCAATAAAGTCAACATCACATTTGTAATCTTAAAATTGCCCGCCCGGATCCGGGGTGGGACAATTGCACTCGCGTAACCTTTATTTGGAAGCACCCAAGGAGCAACTCGTGGAGGAACTGGGGGAGGGTCTGGAATATTGTCATTGGCCTGGCGGCCTCTTTTTTGAGCTTGAGGTACTAGAGGAACCTCATCTTCACCATTATCATCTACCTCCTCCCCCGAAATAACATTTTCAATAGGATCATTGTTTGCCATGTTGTACCTGAATCGATTAACTCACACAAGTTAGTAAAACAGAAATAAAGAAAAATAAGACACAAAACTAGTCAGATAGATAGCCAAAACTGTTTAGCTCCCCAGCAACGGCGCCAAAAAGTGATCGGCTCCAACCCTACACAACAATATAATGGCGAGGAGTGGTCGATGCAGCTTTACCCGAGGGGTCGGGATCGATTTCCACAAAGAGCTAACATTAGTTTGGAGTTGGGTTTCTATCCAATCTAGCTATGTGCATTGTTCTTAATTGCACTTCTAACCATGTTTTGTTTTGTTTCTATTCTACTTTTATGCTAATAAATGCTTAAAGTAATCTAAGTATAATATTTTTGTAAGCGTTTTCTCAATTGATAAAAAGTACTAGGGAAGTGACTTACACCTAGGTGAGTATCTAACGGGGTCTAAAACATAGGGCAAACTTATTACAATTGGGATCATGATATAACTATTGCACATAATTACTCACTCTATACGTCTCGGTAGTTTGAGTGACTTTGCCCTAATTGGATTTCTCAAGCCCAATTAGGTGTTCAAACAATGCAAGCAAAATTGGCTCAAGTCGGGTATTACTATCTCTAGATTTAACTCTTTAATTGGGGCTATCAATCTCTTGGATGCACCATAATTCCTTGTTAGCCTGAATTTCCTAGACTTAGTCTCTCTTTCTCAAGAAGAGTCTAAGTCAAATAGGCACAAATCAGTGTTTGCAACTACCAATTCAACAATTAAAGCATGAAACAAGCTAAATATCATTAACCCATAAAATATTAAGCCCTAATATTAAAGACCCATTAAATACCCACACTAGGATTGGGTCACAACCCTAGATAATAGGTTTAGCTACTCATAATCAAGGAAGAAATCAAAGATGGAGATGAAATATAACCCATAAAAAGTAATTACAAGAGTAAAATCTAAGATTAATGGTAAAAGCTACTCTAAAATTACTCAAAATAGCTAAGTACGGCGGTTCACGTGTTCTTCCCAACAACAGATACCCTAAAAATCTGAAAAAGAACTATTTATACACAGCTGAAATTTCCGGACAAAATTGTCCCTACGTAGATTCCGCTGACAGCGTAAAATTGAGCACCTCAGTGCTGGGACATCCGCGGCCGCGCAAAAGCAAGCACGGACCGCGTTTCTTCTCTTCTGAGCTTGGTCTGGACTTGATTCCGCTGGGAGCGGAAAATCAACCGCCTCAGCGTAGTCTTCAACCGCGGCCGCGAAATATGTTCGCGGACCGCGCTCTTCATTTGAGCCCAAATCTCCAGTCCTCTGATTCTAACTTTCGCCCTCAGCGGAATATGGACCGCGGCCACGTCAAGTAATTCCGCTGCCGTGCAATTTCACCGCGGGTTGCGGTGTCTGTTAAGCCCAAAATTGCATTTTCTGGACCTCAATCCGCTGAGAGCGTCGCCTCAGCGGTTCAACTTCCGCGGCCGCACTATTTCTTTGCTGTCAGCGCTTTTAGCTCAGCTTTGAACTTGTGCAGGTTTCACTCCTTTATGAGCTGGTTATGACTTTCTAGCCTCATTTTGACCAAACACTGCAAACAAGCACAATAAGTTTGTTTTCGGGAATACTTCTACATATTTTTTATCCAAAACCTAAGCAAAAAGGAGCATGAGATAGGCTAGAATCCCTAGTTATCAGAGGTCGCAGCTAACTTTCGGACCCAATCCTCGAGGCGGGGATAGCGTGAGGCGTCCAAGCAACAGCTTCAGAAGAGGTAAAAGCATTACGAAACACAAAAGCGGAATATGAGTAGGTATTTGGAAAAGAACTTCACTTATGATTAAAGTTCCATCTCTCCAGGAACGGCATTTTTTCCCTAGGGTCCTCGCTCTGATAAACCGGCTCATCCAACCTCGATATTTATCCTCGTTGTTACTGGAAAAGAAGGCCTTTTTTGATCGACGTTGAAGCTTGATGAGCCCTCGAAATAGCTGAGGCCGATACAGCCGAATGAGATGGTTGAGGATAAATTCTAATCCCTCGTCCTTGCTAGAGAAATAGCGCAGCATAATGACGATGCGCCAAAAGGAAGGATGGATCTGGCCCAGGGTAACCTCATACCTTTTGCAGAAAACGATCACTACCGGATCGAGGGGACCCAATATGAAGGGGTAAGTGTAAACACTTAAAAAACCCTCCACGTGAGTAGTGATGCTTTCTTCGGGGTTTGGGATTTGTACCACGACCTCATCTCCCCAGCCGCAATCCTTCTTCATATTCTTAAGGTACTTTTTCGATATCGAACTAATATATCGAGATACGTGTTCGCATCGGCCTGGGATATCGGGGGGATTTTCAACAATGAAGTCCTTCTTTATCACACAAGGGCCGGGAATGATTTCGTGAAGAGACGGCGACGCCACCGGTTTGGCCGGCCGGGAAGAAGAAGAAGATGATGCCTTCTCTTTTTGGGGACTATTTTGGAAGTTTTGGCCATAGTTTTAAGCCAAGAAATGTAGATGGTAGCGGATCTTGGTGTTTTTTGGGAGTTTGGCATTTTTCGGTACTTAAAGGGGCGGTGGAAGCAGATGTTGAGAGAAAGAGATGAAGAGGAAAGGTGATCAGAGTAAATATAATGAAGAAGTAAAGTTTTTAATTCGTAGAAGGAGCCCCGTATTTATAGATGAGCGGCGACGGTTCGGCGGCGCTGAGTGGCCGACCAATATTGGCATGCATTTAATGTTTTGGGGAATCGAACTGACGGGATGTTTCGTTCACTTCGAGCGCCTATGTCACGGGAATGACATCATCATCAGAGACTCCGGAAAGTTGAGGTTCAAATCGTTTCTTATCATCTTACTCAAAGAAACGCGAGGACTATCTGTATACGGTCGAGATCAGGTATGCCCGATTTCCCGGGCTCGAGGGGTCGCCTTAAGCCCGAGTTCAGGCAAGGTCGAGTTCGAGCTCGATGAACCAAACTTGAGTTCGAAGACAGAGTGCAATGCCCGAGGATCGAAGTATGATTAGTATCGAAGCCGAGTATGCTCAACCCCGAAATAATGCCATTATGGATTTGTAATAGAATGAGTGAGATTCCTGCCACCTCCCCAAAATCATGGCGCAAAAACCGGAATAGAATTGTATGATTCCATACTAGGCGGTTAGACAGTTGTCCCAATAAGATTCCTTACTGTAAATGAAAATGTACCTTATTTAGGGCTCCCCTATTATATAAAGGAGACCCCAATCATTTTGTAAGCATCATCTAATCATTGGCAAAGAATATACTCTCTTACTTTTCTCGCTCATTGTTGATCAGAATTGTCCTTTAGCTTTACTGTTATTGCTTTATTGTTCTTAACCAATTTCGAGGTCACTTGGGCTCGAGGTCGATACTGACTTATCTACTGGTTTGATCTTACTTATTCCTTTCATTTATACATTATTCTTCTTGATCATTAATTAGTATTGAATTAAATCACATATCTTTAAAACCACAAATCAAATTTAATTGTTACTCATATTTTCAAGGTAAACAATTGGCCTATGAGCCTACATCACAAAAGATTATTAAAATCCATAAAGTCTTTGATTATATAAGCATTACATCAAAGCCCTCCCTCATGCAAAACTAGAGATTTAATGACAAAGAAAGAGTTCAAGGTTAAAAAAGGGAGGCAAAAGTGCAGATCATAAGTAAATGGAGTTAAGACAGTGGAATAAGGATCATTACAGACTAGGAGAGGCTGGTTCTCATGTCACGTGTAAGATGAAAAATTGATCAGCGAAATAAATAAGGCACAGTTAGAGCAAAAGACTTGAATAAGAAGAACATATCTTGACAATGAATATTGTAATAGCTTGGCATAATTTCCAACAGCAAATTAAAGGACATACCACATCAGTATCATGAAACTCAAGTTACCAGGACGAAGAAAACAGCAGATTTGACAAACATTTCAGGGATATATTAAACAAAATAATATTAAGGACAAGATGGTGCCAGGCCAGAGAGAATCCCAGATCTTGACTCCCAACAAGAAGATAGCCTCCAAAAAGATATACAAAGTACTTTGCTACTAAAAACATAACAGAGAATGGCCCATGCAGGTCTCGAACCTGCGACCTTCGCGTTATTAGCACGACGCTCTAACCAACTGAGCTAATGGGCCATTGGCTTCCAACTCGTCGTATTTATTATAAATTTGAAAACCAAGTAAAAGAAAAGAAATGCAGGAATGAATATGATTTTTATCTGAAATTTCGCCTACCAGCAATGTAGGAAAGCACTAACTACTGGTATTTCTGGGTATATACATATATTAAAGTACTGGACTAGGAACTAAATGCACTTGTATTAAAACCACTTAAATGTTTTCGGAAAAAAGAAACGTTTTTTCCTCAACTCTTTTTTGATCAAAACCACCAGTGTTAGCCAGGACCCGAAGCTTATACATTCGGTACTTTAGTCATTCTAAGATACTGGTTTAAAATTAATAATTCGTACATATTGTATGAAATTTTTTTAAGCCAAATACAGTATTTGAACTAAAGTTAATGGGTTCGACCGAACCCGTAATTGGCACTATAGCTCCGCTCCTATTACATTCTGTGCCTTCCGAAAGCACTACTAGAATTCCGGGAAAAAGCGACCAGCAAAAGCGACCAACGTTGGTCGCTTATTGGCCAAAAAGCGACCAACCACGCCTGGTCGATATTAAGCTGGTCCCTTTACCTTAGGGACCAAAGTTGGTCGCTAAATAGCGACCATCGTTGGTCTCCCAGGTAAAAGGACCAAATTTTCCGGGCAAAGCATATAGCGACCAACTTTGGTCGCTCAAATATTTTAATATTATATATTTGGCGACCAAAGTTGATCTCCATATGTAAATAACGTTTTATTTTTATTTATTTTTAATCATATTAAGCGACCAACTTTGGTCGCTATATTAATAAATGTTATAATTTTTTATTTATTGGGCGACCAATATTGGTCGCCAATGGCAAGAATTAATTTTTTTTTTAACTATAAGCGACCAACCTTGGTCGCAAAATTACCAGAAAATTATTTTTTTTTTAAGTGAATAGCGACCAACTGGACACCAAAGTTGGTCGCTTTTTTGGTATATTTTTGGCAGAAACTACATTTTTGGCTGCTATACCACCTGCCAGCTTATACCAAATATCCTAAACAGGCATTTTATGCCAGCAACAACAACAACAACACTAAAACGCAACAAAATATAAAGATCAATAGAACTAAAATATTAAGCTAACAAAACTAAGTTAACGTTTATTACAAGCTCATTTGAAAACTAGTTCTATTGTCTAGTTCAAAGTATATAAAGTACTCAAGGAGTGTTCTTTTAGCATCCTCGTTCGAAAGTTGGATTGCCTCGGCCGACTCGTTAGGTGGCTGACTTTGTATGAATTCCCCCACATCAGCTCTGAAGCGAACCTATAAGAAAAATTATATTGAATTAATATTTCAAAGTTTATATAAAAGTAAATCAAAATACTTAATGATAAGTAAAAAACTTACATGTATAGTCGAGGCTCGACTCTCGACCTACCTTTCTGAATCAGTCTATTTCTTCTTCTTTACAATACGAGTTTCATTGAATAGCTCATCTTGCTTCATTGGCATCATAAAGCTGTCCGGTGGCTTTGGTGATTATCCTCATGGTATTATTACTCGGGATGAACTTGGATACAGAGAATAACTTGGATACAGTAGCTGACAGGGTGTGTCTTTTGATCAATTGTTGTTCTCGTTAGCGACAATGATGTTGAGACTGCAATGACATGTGTTTCAACTAGAGATGGTATAGGCAGGAATTTTAACATTTCCTAGTAGATAAAAGAAAGATTATAGAGGAATTCTCTACTTCATTTTCCAAGAAGAAAAGAAGTTTAATTGAGAGTGACAAGGGTGATGGTGATGGAATGTTTACCGTTGGTCATGGCAGTTCCCATAAAACGGGGATCATAAGACTCTATGATGACAAAGATTATAGGAAGTTTTGTTCTCAACTTTCTTCCAAGTCTGATCCGTACAAGCTTAATGGGATATTGGTGATATATTCTTCTGAATCCGAAGAATATATCACCAATATCCCACTAAACTTCACTACCAGAAAATACCTTTTTTCCGACTACAAATTTCGACTACAAAATGTCAGTCGGAATTTTCCGACTACTGTAGTCAGAAATGTTATATTTGTTTTTTAATTTATTTTTAAGAATTATTCCGAATACGTTTTTGACTAATATAATCATAAAATTTCGCGGGAAATTGCGCGCTAAAAAGTTTCCAACTACCGTAGTCGAAACATTAGTAGTAAAGTCAAAACCACTTTTGACCAAGTGGTCCCGATAGTTGTAGTCGGAATTTTTTTAATTAAAAATATTAAATAATATATAGTTTCCGACTAGAGTAGTCGGAAACGTTAAGTTATTTTCCGCTTACCTTGATTTTCTATTTCGTTTTTCCAACAATCTCTCTTAGTCTGTGTCTCTTTTTCTATATCTCCTCGCCCTCTCTCTCAACGGCGCCGGCAAAATCGGCCACGAGGACTTCATCAGGTACTCTCTCTCTTTCCCGTTTAATCTTCGGCCAAGACTAGGATTTCGATTTTAGTGTGCAAAATCAACGGCATCACTAGGGTTTCGATTTTAATCAGAGCTTTTCATTCTCTTCACAATTCTTTATCAAAATCTGCCGAGGTCTTAATTAGGTACTACTGGTTTCTTGACATGA
>NW_017670579.1:69945-78900 GCF_001879085.1 Nicotiana attenuata | reverse complement strand
AAAGTTGGTCGCTTTTTTGGTATATTTTTGGCAGAAACTACATTTTTGGCTGCTATACCACCTGCCAGCTTATACCAAATATCCTAAACAGGCATTTTATGCCAGCAACAACAACAACAACACTAAAACGCAACAAAATATAAAGATCAATAGAACTAAAATATTAAGCTAACAAAACTAAGTTAACGTTTATTACAAGCTCATTTGAAAACTAGTTCTATTGTCTAGTTCAAAGTATATAAAGTACTCAAGGAGTGTTCTTTTAGCATCCTCGTTCGAAAGTTGGATTGCCTCGGCCGACTCGTTAGGTGGCTGACTTTGTATGAATTCCCCCACATCAGCTCTGAAGCGAACCTATAAGAAAAATTATATTGAATTAATATTTCAAAGTTTATATAAAAGTAAATCAAAATACTTAATGATAAGTAAAAAACTTACATGTATAGTCGAGGCTCGACTCTCGACCTACCTTTCTGAATCAGTCTATTTCTTCTTCTTTACAATACGAGTTTCATTGAATAGCTCATCTTGCTTCATTGGCATCATAAAGCTGTCCGGTGGCTTTGGTGATTATCCTCATGGTATTATTACTCGGGATGAACTTGGATACAGAGAATAACTTGGATACAGTAGCTGACAGGGTGTGTCTTTTGATCAATTGTTGTTCTCGTTAGCGACAATGATGTTGAGACTGCAATGACATGTGTTTCAACTAGAGATGGTATAGGCAGGAATTTTAACATTTCCTAGTAGATAAAAGAAAGATTATAGAGGAATTCTCTACTTCATTTTCCAAGAAGAAAAGAAGTTTAATTGAGAGTGACAAGGGTGATGGTGATGGAATGTTTACCGTTGGTCATGGCAGTTCCCATAAAACGGGGATCATAAGACTCTATGATGACAAAGATTATAGGAAGTTTTGTTCTCAACTTTCTTCCAAGTCTGATCCGTACAAGCTTAATGGGATATTGGTGATATATTCTTCTGAATCCGAAGAATATATCACCAATATCCCACTAAACTTCACTACCAGAAAATACCTTTTTTCCGACTACAAATTTCGACTACAAAATGTCAGTCGGAATTTTCCGACTACTGTAGTCAGAAATGTTATATTTGTTTTTTAATTTATTTTTAAGAATTATTCCGAATACGTTTTTGACTAATATAATCATAAAATTTCGCGGGAAATTGCGCGCTAAAAAGTTTCCAACTACCGTAGTCGAAACATTAGTAGTAAAGTCAAAACCACTTTTGACCAAGTGGTCCCGATAGTTGTAGTCGGAATTTTTTTAATTAAAAATATTAAATAATATATAGTTTCCGACTAGAGTAGTCGGAAACGTTAAGTTATTTTCCGCTTACCTTGATTTTCTATTTCGTTTTTCCAACAATCTCTCTTAGTCTGTGTCTCTTTTTCTATATCTCCTCGCCCTCTCTCTCAACGGCGCCGGCAAAATCGGCCACGAGGACTTCATCAGGTACTCTCTCTCTTTCCCGTTTAATCTTCGGCCAAGACTAGGATTTCGATTTTAGTGTGCAAAATCAACGGCATCACTAGGGTTTCGATTTTAATCAGAGCTTTTCATTCTCTTCACAATTCTTTATCAAAATCTGCCGAGGTCTTAATTAGGTACTACTGGTTTCTTGACATGATTTACCTTTTTAGTTTCATACCAATTTATATCAGTGGAGGGAATGAGGCCTGAAATCTGATTTTGTGTAATACTCGTTGAAGTTGAAAGTGTTTTTGATGGATCCAGTTTATCCATTGATTGATGTGTTTCATACCAGTCTAAAGTCTTTTTTCTCTTGGCTTATGGGTTAAATCTTTCCTTCCTTTTAACACTAATTGACTCATCGTTTTTTTTTCTGTTTTCTAACCCATTTTATTTCTGAGCGCAGTAGTTGATGAAGCACTCAAAACTACTTTTCAGGTTCGCCCATTTTTCTTCGTGCCCCTCTTAACACTATGTAGGGTTTAATTTTCTTACTTTCTTTTACTAAATTCTCTTATATTAGCCTGCTGCGACATTTCTTCTTCCTTGTCACTAGCACCGACATTTTGCTGTTAATTTTTTGATACATCTTAATTTATTTGGCTTTTGGCCTAATTTTCAAAGATGTTATAGAGTAGACATCTTTTGACTTTTTTCTTAATATTGGAGTTAAACCGATAATCATTAGTGATATGTTTTTTGTTGGAACTCTTAATTTATGTCTGGTTTTAGGACTTTTTGCTGTCGGTTGAGACCAGTCATACTTTGGGGATTAGATTATAATTGAGACCTTATCCCTGATTCACCATCTAGCCTTGCGATGGTTCTAAAACTCCAATTTTTTGAAATAACAATTTTCGTATCTGTTCCGCACTGCTATATAAAATTGTCAAATTGGTTTTGGTATTTTGCCTATTTAAAAGTAAAAGGAAATGAGTAAACAAAAGGATTATAACAATTCTGTTCTACACTGCTACCTAAGGTTCATGTCATATCTATTGTTGTGTGTGAGTATTCTTAGTTTTAGCTAAAAATTTGAAGTGACTATCCCAGAATAGAGAATTTGTGTTACTGACTCGTTGAAGGTTGATCAGATTCAGGGGATGTATACTCCTTCAACACCATTGTTGTGCTGAGAGTTTTTGAAAAACAATGTAAAAAAATAAAGGGGGGAATAACTTGATTGACTTAGAGGGAAGGTGAAGAGCGCGTAAGGCGCTGTTTGAGTTGGAATTGTATTTTAGACAGTTACAATTTAGGCAAGGGCTTAAAAGTGAGTTAAACAACATACATTCAAAAACTTGGTAAAGGAAAAATTACTTGTAGCACTCATGCAAGACAGAAACCAAAAAAAATTATGTTCATCCAAAAGTAGTAAAATTGAAAATGATGGGAGGGTCTTAGGATGGAAAGCACACATGCATGCTGATGCATATATGAAAAACCACAACAACTAAATTGTATAACGAGATATCAGGATAAAGATAAGGAACATTTAACCATATAAAACTGGTACCATGTGAGAGTAATTCCAATGAAACAGAGTAAATAGACTAAGAAAAAGCATATTCATGTAACAGTGAAAAAGTTAATGTTCACCGCAAATAGTTTGTGATAACTGAGGGAAGGCTATATGTTATGAAAATCTCTGTTTTCTTTCTTAACTGAGTTTTCAGTAATTTACAATGAGTCCTCACATTTCCTTTTCAGTCTAAGCTTTTTAGCATATCCATTTAAAATGTTACATTGAAAGTATATGCATTGTGTGTTTTTAACCTGGCAATTCGCACTTTTATCTGCATTTTTACCTACATATTTATTTGGTGTCACTTTTTGTTCTACGTTCACTCATACAAGTCATCTTGATTTTGTAGAAGACTAAAGAGTACAAAGGTTGATAACTAAAGGAAGGTTGGCACTACCGGCTTATCATCTATTTCGACTTTTTTTTTTAGTTTCGTCCTTGCTGCGACAGGTATATCTATATATCTTTTTTTTTAAATATATATTTATAAAAAATATATCTTTATATAAATCATAGGACTTGCCTCATTCTTCATGTTACCTTGTTTGCCAATAACTAAATGGTTGGGTTTCATTTGTGTAAATTTAAAATTTTAGTTTCACTTTGATGCTAGGAGTTAACTATTAATTTATATTTACATGTTATTCATTTCACTTTAAGTTTGAATGAAATAATGAAATAATACTATGTAATCATTAAAGTATTTAGCATAGTACTAAGTGCACTTTCTCCGGATATTATTGTTGTTGCAAATTTAACTAGTCAATTGGACATGTGAGACTTCTCTTGTTGAATTTTTATTCCGCTATAAACTAGTATATATGCTTTTGAATGTAATCAATCTAATTTTTGTTGTGAAATTTTATATTTATAGAGTCATTCATAGTTAAAATGTTGAAGGTATTACAATTATTCAAAGTAGGAACCTTTAGAAGAATATCTCAATAGTTTTTTCTCTTGATGTAGATGGAATTTGAACATCATAGATGGATGTATAATAGGACTCATCCTAATCGTGTGGGATTGAGGGAGGAATTTATAGAAGGAGTTGTGGGGTTTATTGCTAAGGCGAAATCGCTAAATGATTTTCTTATTGAAGGGGCAATTAGGTGCCCTTGTATTAAATGCAAGTGTGTCAAGTTATTGAGACCAGATGTAGTTGAACTCCATCTTTACAAGAATGGATTTATAGAAAATTATTATGTGTGGACTGTTCATGGAGAGAATCGTGATTTTCATAATTCTTTTGGTGGTGAGGGTAGTCCCAGAATAGACAATAATTTTGAAAATTTTCGATTCAATGAAATGATGAGAGATTCTTTTGAGATGTTCCCAGGGGCTCAATCCGAACCAAATGATGAGGCTAAGCGCTTTTATGAACAACTAGAAGAAGCTAGTCATCCATTGTATGAAGGCTCAATGCATTCCAAGTTGTCTGTTGCAGGTAGACTACTAACTATCAAATATGATAGTTCTATTTCTCAAGGGGGCATGGATTCTATCATTGGGCTTATGAATGAACTAAATCCGAATAAAATTGATCTACCCAAAGATTTCTATACTGCAAAGAAATTGGTGTCCAAGTTAGGGCTTTCATCAGAGAGGATTGACTGTTGTGAGAAAGGATGCATGTTATTTTATAAGGATGATGCAGCGTTAGAAAACTGTAAGTTTTGTAACCAACCTCCTTATAAACAAATGCTAATAAGAAGAAGGTTCCAGTGAAGGCGATGCATTACTTACCACTTATACCAAGGTTAAAGAGGTTGTATGCATCAATGAGCTACGCTCCTCATATGATGCTGAGGTCTTTGCGGAGACACATAAGAAAAAGAAGAAAGACGGTTCAAGGGAAGGATGGGTTGAGACACGTGCATCGGAACAATATGTAAGATCATAACTTTAAGACTATTTTCAGAGTTTTTAGCCAAAATTGTCCCTTATTTTCGGGAGTAGATCTAATTTTGTCCTTCATCTATCACCTTGAGCACGTATTGTCCTCTAACTTTACCAAATTAAGATGTTTATCCTATTCGAACTCATATAGGGAACAATGCTAGCAATCTCAAGCTTTAGATTGCACTGAAGTCAGTTAATGTTGTAAGAAAAGTATCTACCAACTAGATTAGAGCCCGTTTGGATTAGCTGATAAGCATAGGTGCTGAAAAGCACTTTTAAGTGCTGAAGCTGATTTAAAAAATAAGTAGTTACGTGTTTGGATAAAAGTGCTGAAATTAATAATAAGCAGCTAAAAAATTGGGTATACAAAGAGTTTTGTTTTAAAAAAAAGTATTTTAGGGATAGAAAAGTAAATATTTTGGTCAAACCTAAAGTGCTTATAAGCTGAAATTTGATGAGTTGGGGGAGACCAACTTATGGCTTTTGGCTTTTTTTTGGCTTATAAGCACTTAACTTATAAGCACTTTTAATTTTACCAAACGCGTAGATAAGTCAAAAAGTGCTTATAAGCCAGTTTGACCAGCTTATAAGCTTAGCCAAACACCTCTTAGCCTTTTGATACTTTCTTTTCTCAGAGATAGTTTTGTTTCTTAATGTTGTAAATAGACATATGTTTTCCTTTTTCTCTTATTTAGTACTAACTTTTCGGTACATTTCAGTATGCTGGAGTGAGAAGGTTTGTAGTTATACCATTATCTTGATGCTTAAAAATAGCGCCACGGAGCCGTGATTGGTATAGACCTTGTTAGCTTATTTTGCATCTTAAAAGAGTTTGAGATTCATGAATGGAAATATCTTTTGATGTTTATTCTCTGAATTTAATGTTATTGATTGGAAAGTATAACCTTTTTTCTTTTCGGGAGCATCAACTGTGTCCAAATATGCTATAACAATGTCTTTGAAAGTGTTAATAGGTGTACAATCTCGACGATTCTCTATCATGTTTCTAGGCCAATAATCCCAGGGAATGACTGTTGACTTTCTTTCCTTAGTCTCCAATTGTCAGAAATCATCCATTTTTTATTTGCTATAACTGTGGGAAGGTGCATTAAGTTCATTCGTTTTAGTTTGGACATCTCTTAAATGTGTATTTTTCTATAACTATTGGCTTTTGTGTTTATGCTTATCTGTTCTGGTACTTTTCCATTTTGTGCAATTTATGCCAGTTGAGGAAATCTATGTATGGTACTAGAATCCTCATACTGAGCAGGACATTGAGCTTGTATTCCGACATAGGTATTCATTATGTCTATCAACTGCTCAAGTTACATTTGAATTTCTGCTGATGCATTCTCTGGATAATTTTTGCTAATAACTCACTATTTTCACTTTGATATTGATTTATTTATATAATCCTTATTACTTTTATTTCAGGATGGATATCATAGAAGCTTGGATGAATGGTGTCAGTCGCAGCCTACTTCTGATGATGGTACCCCAATCCAACCGTCACCCGATGTTATGACTTCAATATGAACCGATGTAGCAGGTGGTGTATCCAAAGGAAGAGTTTACGGGCTTGGAGTACAACGGCCTTCCTCTTTTCGTCCATCGCCATTAGTTTCGGATGCTCCTAATGCGCAAAATCAGGAAGAAATGGGAGCAATGCAAAAGAATATTGAGTTGTTGTTGAAACGATGTGAGACTGCCGAAGCTCACATTGCTAGAATGGATAAATACATGAAGAAACACATGCCCCACTTTTATGATGATGAAGAGACTGATTCTGATGTGTAGTAGTGATTTAAGGTTGATTATTGTTCTTGGATGTTTAAATTTTATATTTAGACTTTATGGTAGATTTGAATGATGTGGTATATATATGTTTAGACTTTATTATATTAGTGTCGATATGTATTAGCTACTCAGACTTCATATTAAATATTTAGACGTTAAGTAATGTTTTGGTTTGATATTATGGGATTTGAATGTTTGTTTGTTGATGTTGGAATTGGTTGGTTTGATTATTAGATTGTTTAGTTGGAATTGGCTGTGTAGTTGAAATTGATTTGTTGAGTTGGTTGTTTAGTTGGAATTGACTTGTTGAATTGGTTGTTCATAATATTTTGCATTTGACTGGTGATGTGCTAATAAAATGGCAGTATTCTGTCAAATTTCAACCCAGTTTTCCGACTACTGTAATCGAAAAGTGTGCGCAGCATAATGATTTTCCGACTACAATAGTCGGAAAATGAGGCCAGAATAATGCATATTCCGACTACTGTAGTCGGAAAATATAATAAAATAACTAATAGGTAATTATTATTTGTATAATATGCCCACTACAGTAGTCAGAAATATTTTTTAAAATAAATAATAGTTTTTCCTTATCTTCCGACTACTTCAGTCGGAAAATAGCTGCATTTTTTAATTTTTGGTGGAAAATATTTTCCGACTACTGTAGTCCGGAATTTCTGACTACAGTAGTCGGAAAATATTACCCGACCAATCTTTTTCCAACTACTCTAAATCAGTCGGAAAGTAGTCAGAATAGGTACTTTTCCGACTAGTTTCCGACTATTTTGGTAGTCGGAAAATAGCGAATTTCTTGTAGTGCTTGTACGGATCAGACTTGGAAGAAAGTGTAGAACAAAACTTCCTATAATCTCTGTCATCATAGAGTCTTATGATCCCCGTTTTATGGGAACTGCCATGACCAACGGAAAACATTCCATCACCATCAACCTTGTCACTCCCAATTAAACTCCTTTTCCTCTTGGAAATTGAAGTATAAAATTCCTCTATTACCTCTTCATTTATCTACTTAGTAAATGTTAAACTCCTACCTACACCATAACTATTTGGAACACATGTTCTTGCCTTCTCATCATCGTTGTCGCTAATGAGAAGAACAATTAAAGGCATACTCTGCCAGGTACTGTGTCTTAGTTATTCTTGGTGGAAGTTCCATTGCATGTCTAATATTACCATCAACCCCTTCTACAAAATCCTCCCGCAATCTAAAATTCCAATACATAAATCAAAATTTTAATTCATATCCTAAAGGTTCAATTCATATCCTAAAGGTTCAACTCATATCCACAAAAGTTCAAGTCATATCCTAAAATTTCAATTTATATACTAAAATTTCAATACATAAACCAAAATTTCAATTCATATCCTAAAGGTTCAATTCATATCCTAAAGGTTCAACTCATATCCACAAAAGTTCAAGTCATATCCTAAATTTCAATTTATATACTAAAATTCCACTACATAAATCAAAATTTCAATTCATATCCTAAAGGTTCAATTCATATCCTAAAGGTTCAACTCATATCCACAAAAGTTCAAGTCATATCCTAAAATTTCAATTTATATACTAAAATTCCAATACATAAACCAAAATTTCAATTCATATCCAAATTTCAATTCATATCCTAAAGGTTCAATTCATATCCTAAAGGTTCAACTCATATCCACAAAAGTTCAAGTCATATCCTAAAATTCAAATAACAAGACTTAACATAAACCCTAAAAATTTAGGGTTTCTTCTCTTCAACCCATTTTTCCCCAAATTAGTAGGTAAAACTAATTATTTTAGCTACTAATAATTATCCTAGATTTAATTTAGCTAAGAACAATTAATTTTTACAAATCAAACTACAAAGAATTAAAATAAATCTGTGTATTTCGAAAAAAAAAGAGGAAAGGAGAGAGAAACCTACCTGGACAGTGGCGGTGGAGCTGCTGCTGCCTCCGGCGAGTGGAGGGTGGTGGGGGACGGCGGCGTAGTACAACGTAAATATATATATTACATATATATAAGTCATATTCGATATAATATTACCTAATACGCTTATACTTAGTACATAGTACAGCGTAACTATATATATTACATATATATAAGCCATATTCGATATAATATTACCTAATACGCTTATACTTAGTGCATAGTACAGCGTAACTATATATATTATACATATATATATATATATATATAAGCTATATTGATATAATATTATACTTAGT
>NW_017670579.1:66663-68451 GCF_001879085.1 Nicotiana attenuata | reverse complement strand
TGGTCGCTAAATTTAAATCAGATTTATTTATATTTTATATAATATTTAAAATAATAATATAATTGTTAAACGGGTCCCATATTAGCGACCAAAGTTGGTCTCTATTTTATAAGCGACCAACTTTGGTCGCTAACTTTGAATTATATTTATTTATATTTTATAATTTTTTTAAATAATAATTTAATTATTAAAANTTTAAATAATAATTTAATTATTAAAATTTAAAAAGTGGGTCCCACTATAGCGACCAACGCTGGTCGCTAATTCCAGTATTTCTTTGACCAAGCAAGTCTGACCAGTCCGGTCAACATTTTGACGAAATTATTAACCAAATAGCGAGCAACTTTGGTCGCTAATGTATTTAAAATAATTATTTTATTATTTTCTCCAATTTAGAGACCAACGTTGGTCGCTTTTCTTGACAGACCAACTTTGGTCGCTAAAATTTGGTCGCTTTTTTTCGGAATTCTAGTAGTGAAGAATCGAAAAAGAAGAGCATAAACAAAAGTAATTAACAAAGAAATATTTTGAAGGTAAACATCTAGTTAGTACCTGTATAGTGTCAATAGAGATTTTGTAGTAGTAAATATATCTGAAGTGTTAGTCACTTAGTCCTATAACAGTATCATAGTTTGTCTGCTTAACCCCTAGGTCCAATGGCGGAGGCAGGATCTCCGCGAAGGGGGTTCAAAAAATTTTTTTTTTACCGATGTGGGAATTGAACCTGTGACCTTATGGAGGTTTTGAAGCCCCTTGACCACTAAACTACACTTTTGGGTTATATTAAGGGGGTTCAAAACTTAATATATAGAAATAAAAATCAGATTTTGCCTTATATACACAGTGTAATTTTTCGGCGAAGGGGGTTCGGGTGAACCCCCTTGCGCCCCGCTAAATCCGCCCCTGCCTAGGCCACTAAAGCGATTGCTTTAGGCCTCATAAAATTAGAGGCCCCAAAAGCTACTCTTCTTATATCTAATTTAAATATTATTGTATTTATTATGTGGTCTTTTCTTTTGTAGTTGGTTGAGAAAATTTTAATGAAAATAGAAGGCAGTTAAATTTGAACTTACTTTCTAGTTCTTCTGATTACAACTTGAACAAATTTTATTTAAAACAATAAGTTTTTACGATATTTTCTTTCAAGGTCTTTGTAGGTACGCTTCAAGCTAATTAAATCGTAAAAAAATTATAGTTGATTTGTTTATCATCTTTGTAAATACAAATTCCACATGATTGTTACTTTGGGAGGCAATGCTATATAGTGAGTTATGATGACGGTTATGTAAAAAAGAAATCAAAGTTGAACTTAATAAAATCTTATCAAAAGTTAGTAATGTTTCAACAAAGATTAAATGGGTTGGTTACGTTCGTCAAGATTAAATTGCATCTCAAAAAGTAAAAAGAATGAACTTTAAAAAAAAAGTATCTAAACTGAATAATCAAGTTTAAGGCCTCTTATTACAGCTTGTCTTTAGGCCTCCAACAGGGGCGGATTTAGGGGAACGGAAGGGGGTTCACCCGAACCCTCTTCGCCGAAAAATTACACTGTATATATAAGTCAAAATATATTTTTTACCTCTATATATTAAGTTTTGAACCTCCTTAACACAACCGAAAAGTATGATTTAGTGGTCAAGTGGGCTCAAAACCTTCGTAAGGTCATAAGTTCAATACCCACTAACTAAAAGAAAAATATTTTGAACCCCAATCTAATCTGCGTAAATAAACGTAAAGATACCTCAAAACTCAAAAGGTAGGGAATAACAAATTAAGTGAAATTTTAAG
>NW_017670579.1:57496-66643 GCF_001879085.1 Nicotiana attenuata | reverse complement strand
CCCCCTACCCCCCCCCCCCGACAAAGGGACATTGTCCCATATTGGAAGAGGAAGAGGTTTTTGATTGATATATAAGCAATTGCTCTTCTTCTAGCTCTTAAACAGTTGAGAAGAAGGCAAGCCTTGCCGTCGTCGCTCGGCTTCGGATTTGATTAATTTTTTGGACCAAATTTATTTGTTAATAGTAAATATTAACAGAAATATTATTCAATATTCGCTTTAATAACAGAATATTAATATTAAATCCGACGGAATATTAAACGTTTTTCCGTTATCCGTTTTCGGTTTTTCAGTTGTGTAACTGAAAATTAACCTCCCTCTTCAATGCCCGGTTTATTATCGCATAAATTAGCCATTTATGTTATGGCATTTATGTTATGGCCGTTTTGCATAAACAGTCATTCTGAAGAGTTGCACCTCTTCAGTTTTAGTGGTGTTTTGTTTATTTTTTCGCTTTTAAAGTGTGACATCGCTTACGAAAAATTCTATGCCACTGGTCACCCATACAATAATGTGGATATATATATACGCCACTGATTGGCCTATCCAGAAATTTATGTTGGTCAAGTTGGAATTCATTCGATATGGACGTACAGAAAATGCCTATGATCATACATGATACATCACGAGAGATTATTATAGCAGCAATGAAGTATTAGATTATAAGCATTACACAAAAGCCCTCTCACATACAAAACAAGAGATTTAATGACAAAGAAGGGGGCAAAGGTGCAGATCTTAGTTGCATAAGTAAATGGGGTTAACACACTGAAATAAGGAATTACAGACTAGGATATGCTGGTCCTCATGCCACGTAAAGGATATGCTGGTCCTCATGCCACGTAAAGGATATGCTGGTCCTCATGCCACGTGTAACATGAAAAATTGATTATCGAAATAAACATAGCAACTAGACCTGTAAATAAGGCACAGTAAGAGCAAAAGACTTGGAAAGAACAATATATCATGGTTATATCCTGACAATGAATATTGTAAAACATAAGTAGCATTGCATTTTTCTGAGCCGAAGGTCTATTAGAAATAACATTTGCATAAGTAGCATTGGATGTGTTGTTGTATAAGTAGCATTGCATAATTGCCAAGCAAAGGACGTACAAAAATCAGTATCATAAAACTCAATACCAGGATGAAAGACAGCAAATTTGATGAATATTTCATCTTTCAGGGATATATTAAACAAAATATTTAGGAGAAGACTAGTTACCTACTTACCTTCAAGGCCAGAGAGAAGCCCAGATCTTGACTCCTAACAAGAAAAGCAGAGAAGATAGCTTCCAAGAAAACATAAAACAAAAAAAACAAAAAAGTGGCCCATGCAGGTCTCGAACCTGCGACCTTCGCGTTATTAGCACGACGCTCTAACCAACTGAGCTAATGGGCCTGTTGGTCAGAAATCGTCGCCAGTGTTTATATATCAGAAACTAACGTAAGAGAGAAGAAATACAGGTTCGCTTTCCAGTTTCCAGCAATGTAGGAAAGCACTAACTACTGGTATTTCTCGGATATATTAAAGTACTGGACACAGGGTCATGTGCACTTGTAACTAAACGATCATTTTTTCGGAAAATAAAACTTTTATAGAAAATTACAAAAACAGAACATCTAATGACTCATTACCACCACTCAATCAAAATATAGACATACAATTTATTTATTTTTTTGGAGGGGGTCCTCCCATATTCAAAAAAAGAATTTATAATCTTGAAAACGCAAAAATTCAGAATCCGCATGCAGGCGAGGGCAACTGTATATAGTGTTGAGGTTTTAAGCTAAATTAGGCTTAAAAGAGGGTGAATGGGAAATGGAGAGAAAATAAAATATTTGAGTTTCATTTGAGATTCCCTTCTTGACAAAGGGACATTGTCCCATATTGGAAGAGGAAAAGGTTTTTTGATGGGTATATATACAATTGCACTTCTTCTAGCTCTTAAGAGTTAAGAAGAAGGCAAGCCTCACGCCGTCGTTGTCGGCGCTCGCTCGGCTTCGGTTTCGTTAAATTGATTGATTAATTTTTTGGACCAAATTTATTTGTTAGTAGCAAATATTAACAGAAATCCAACGGAATATTAATATTAAATCCAACGGAAATATTAAAGGTTTTATTTTCGTTATCCGTTTTCACTTTTTCGGTTTTGTAACTGAAATTAACCTCCCTCTTCAATTCCCGGTTTATTGTTGTGTAAATAGCCATTTATGTTATGGCCGTTTTACATAGACAGTCATTCCGAAGAGTTGCAAATCTTCAGTTTTGAGCTCAACATTAGCTATAAATACCAGTCCATTCTCTCAGATTTTCCATACGATTTTCTGAGTTCTCTTCCTTTCTTCTGCATTGTTTTAACTTCAAAGAAAGCAACAGTAAGTGTAGTTTGCTATCAAACTTTGTATTCGCTGAAACACTGGGGTTTGAAGTACCACTACACCAGTGTGAAATTCGTTCTATCCTGGAAGGAAATAATCCACAACCTTGGGTACTAGGAGGGGGTTAAATTCCTTAAGGAAACACTGTGAATTCAGTGGGCTCGGATTAACTTCTATTTTGTTTATATTTCTGTTTATATATTATTTTATTTTCTCCAGAATTATTTTACAAATACAATTTAATTAGATATAGTCCCAGAAGAATCAGAATCCTTGGCAGGAGCAAACCCGCAGCACCAAAACTATGGGGGTAATGGAACAAAAATGAAGTGCTGCAAAAAGAACAAAAAGCACGGGCAAAGACCTTTTTATCAATGATCTTAACCAAATATCCATGAAACTAGACTTATAAACTGTATCTTTTAATTTATCTCTTTCATGCTATGCTTGATCTATGCAATGATTTTGTGTTTTTTTTTTAAAAAAAAAATTTAGTAACTTATTTGTTTTGGACTAGCCTCAAATAGATTTATCATGTTAGTTACTATATAAGAACTGATCAATATCATTATATAGATCAAGAACACTTTTGGCCAAGCTTCTTTAACTACTAAAAAACGGCCCATTTACGATCGAAATTTCTGACGTAAAAAAGTAGTCGAAAATTCCGACGGAATCAATCCGAAATTTCCGACGAAATCTGTCGAAAAATGCACAAAAATATATTTTTCAATTTTTAATAATAGATACGACTAATATTCCGTCTATATCCGTCGTAAATTTTGGCGGTAAATTCCGCGTCACTCTTAGCGGCCAATTCGGTGGAAACAATTTAAAAAAAAAAAAAAAAAGTAGCGACCGGTTCGGTCGGAAATGTTTAGTAAAACGAGGTTGACTACTTTGACCAATTTACCGACCGAATCGGTCGGAGAGGTTTTTAAAAAACCCTCCCGGCTCCCTTTCTTTTCCTCCTTCTCTCTTCTCTCTCTCTCACTCAAACTTTCTTTTCCTTTCCCTCTTTTCCTCCTTCTCTCTTCTCTCTCTCACTCAAACTCCCCCCACCCAAACTCGTCGCTGCCATCAACCAGTAGCACTTGCCGGCGCCGCTGCAGGTCCGTCGAGACCCTCCACTGCCACGTAAGTTTCCCTCATTCTCCTTTGTTATTTTTTTTTTAAAATACACTGATTTTGCAATACCCAGTTCTTGAATGTGTTGCCTTCTTGAATTAGTAAATTGTTAGAAGACGTCTTTGTTTTTCATTTGACTGGTAGATGCTCGACAAGATGCTTCAATGGATCGAGCTTTCATGCGGGGAGAGTTTGATGTAATCTATCACTAAATCTAATTTAGAAAACATGTATTCAGCTTATTGAAGTGATTAATCGATTTATACTAACCTAAATTTATCAATTTTTTTTATTCATACTGTTTCTTACTAAGCCTAAAAGATTGAACTTCAGAAATTGATTTTTAGACTTCGTAACTTAAAACAAGTACAACACTACTACAAAATTTGAAAAAGACTTTTTACTTACTTATTTTAGGTGAAGACGGGTGACAAAGATGGTTAGAGGTGAACTTTGACATAATTTGTTTATTCTTTTTTCCCTGATTTATGTGTGTTATATAAAAAAAATATAAATTGTATACACTTTTATGATCTTTGCCCTAAATTCTAGCATATAACTTTTTTAATATCTTTTGACTTTTATGGAATTAAGTTTAATTGAAATCTATTATCATTTTTATCCATTAAATTATTAAATTGTTGTTGTAGATTAGTCTATGACTTATGACAATTATGCTTAAATTAAATGCTTTAATATATTTATTCTATTTGAATTCTTTAATTTTTATATGTTGAAATAGTTTAAAGTTTTATTTGCAATTAAACTTAAGATGTTTATTAATTATATATATGTTAATTTTAATGCAGGTTTTTGCCATCCTTTCAGACTACACATTTGGTTGTGGATTCTTTGAAGCCATTTTATCATGAGCTGTGGACTTCTTGGAGACAGATATCGTACCGCATCAGAGAGCAAATGTGGAATCAATTTAGGGTAAAAATTAATTATATTTATTTAATAGTTTTCTTCTTCATCTAATGTTACTTTTTTATGTTGCAGACAAAGTGTACATGGCATCCTCAGCATCAAAATGAAATAAATAGTATTTTTGAGAAGAAGGCTGCTCGGCAAATTAAAGATACTATGTGCGCTGCTCGGAATGTCGGTAAAATGCCAGATTGGTTAAGAAAAGATGTTTCGGATAAACTTCTTGAGAAATGGAATACCGCAGAATGGAAGGCGAAGAGTGAACAAGCAAAGGCAAACCGTGCCTTTAGTAAAGGTGGCTCGTTGCACACAGGAGGTTCGATTACTTTTGCAGCCCATAAACTAAGATTGGTAATTACTTATAAAAAATTTCTTAGTTTTACATATAGAATTTTACATTTGTAATGTCTAACTTGTACTTTTTGTTACGAAGGAAAAGGAAAGAGGGCGAGATATGAGTCACGATGAGGTCTTCGAGGAGTTGCGTAAGAAAAAGTAGAAGGATGGTACTAGAGAACACTGGGTGGAGACGCGTGCGTCAGACACATATGTAAAATATTAACTTCATAATTATTTGTGGTTTATTAATATTAGTTTGTTTACATAATAGTTATGTTTTCATTTCAGGAAGATTATCATAAAAGGTGGAAGAATGGCAACAAACTCAGCCTCCTTCAACTCAACTAACACCTTATGATATGGCTTCATTGTGGACAGAGGCAGGGGTGGATTAAATAAAGACAGAGTCTACGGACTAGGAGTACGTCGACCTACAGGTCATCCAGCCCACTATTTGCCAATTCTTCTTCTTCTTCTCAAAATCAAGAACAGAGGGAAGATATGAGAAACAAAATTCGTGATTTGAAGCAACAATTGGACTCCCAATACGGAACATTTGTTAAGATGCAGAAATTCATGAGAAACATGGGCATGATTTATCTAATGATGAGGATGAACAAACTAAATCTGATGTATAGTAGTTTAGTTGTGATGTTTTGGTTGATTGGTAAACTTGATTGTGAGAGACAACTTTATGTATTGTTTTAAAACTTGAATGTGGGTTACTATTTGGATGTTTTTATGCCCAAAATTGATAGGTGTAATGGTTGGTATTGTTGGTTTAAGTTGTGTTAATGGTTGGCATGTTGGTTTAGATTGTTTTAATGTATTGTTGGTTTAGATTGTGTTAATGTATCGTTGGTTTAGATTGTGTTAATGTATTGTTGGTTGGTATTATTGTATTGTAAGAGTTTGACAGGTGGTGTAGCTCAAAATTGGGCAGAATTCTGCCCAGTTTTATAGAAAATTCCAACAGAATTCCGACGGGAGCAGTCGGACAGCTGCCCAGATTTAACCATAAATTCCCATATTTCCGACCGATTCGGTCGAAAATTTAAAAAATAAATTAATATCCAATAGTTTTCGACAGATTCCATCGGAAATTAAATAAAATTGAAGTATTAATTATTAACTTCCAACCGATTCGGTCGGAAATGATATATGTATTATTTAATTTTAAATAAATAATTATTTTATTTGTAATATTACGACTGATTCAGCCGGTAAGTTCCGACCACTCTGGTAGGAAATGTGAAATATTTGGTCGTCTAACCTTTTTGAACTTTGCGACCACTTTGGTCGGAAATCACCGATCTATTCGGTCGGAAATTATTTTCCGACCGACTAATTTCGGTTGAAAAGTAGTCGAAAATTCGTGATTTCCAACCGAATTCGACCGTTTTGGCCAAAAGTTTTTCTTTTTGTTTTTGTCAAAAGTATTTTTTTTTCCTAAAGTTAAAAGTGTTTGACCAAGATTCTGGAAGGAAAAAAAATGTGTTTTTGATTAGAAGAAAAGGCATCAAAAAGTAGCTTCTTCGCAAAGCACTTTTTTGAAAAATATTTTTGAGAAAAAATACACTTAAAAATACTTTTTAGAAGTTTGGTCAAACACTAATTGTTGCTCAAAAATGCTTTTCAAATTAATTGGGGCAAATATCACTTTTAGCCCGCGCCAGAAGCTATTTACATTAGGTAGCCGAAAAAGTGTATAATATTTGTATATAACCTACAGAAGGTATATATGTACAAACAATATACCTTTTTTGACCATTATTTTGAGAGCAGCTATACAATATTGTTTTCCCAAATAATATTACTCAAATACAACTGTTTCTCACCAAAAGTATTTTTTTAAAAGTAATTTTGAAGGAAACAAAAAAAGAACTCTCAAAATAAACTGATTTTAGAAAATTGGCCAAACAAGCTATTAGTAATTAACTAGATATATATGGATGGACCATCTGAAGTGCCCACAATGCAAGTCACATAGACTAATGAAACAAGGAGAATTATAGAGGAGAACAAAGTTTTCAAGCTTTATTCTTGCCGAAGTGTATCCTGAAATCAAGTTAGTTCAGAAAAAAAAAAGTCGGATTCTTTGCATCTCATTCAATATTCAATTATCCAAAAATTGACAAGAACAAATATGCCAACTCAATTACACGCAAGCACACTCCTATAAACAAGCCCATAATCATTACTCCCCTTATTCCAAATTGGATCAAATATTTACCCCATTTTGTATTCAAAACCAGAATTATAAGAGTTTTGTGTTGACCTACAAAGGATAAAATTTTAATAGATAAAGTTAACAGCTTAAATATCACTTATCTCCACCTAATAACCAACTAGGGTTGTGGTGGTGGATGTGGGACTTCTTTTTTATATTAATTCCTCATCTTCTGTCTCGTTGGAAGCTTTAAAAGGAAGAGAGCCACAATTTTCTTTGACTTTCCTTCTCTCCTAGCCACTGAGATATACACAGGTCAAAAAGAGCATATTTTTTGGCTCTCATTTTGCCTTTTTTATTGAAAACGTGATTATTTCTTACTTGGATTCTTGTTCTATAGATTTACGGGAGAAAACAGCAATTTGCATGCTCCTAAATCTTTTATTTTCTGGTGAAAAATTGGTCTTTAATTGGCTGGGAAATATTTTTTAGATGCTACAACCTTGACAAATTAAGCACCTAAGATTTTAGTGACAATGGCTTGTTCTTTGAATACTGGTTTTTCCGTTTCTGTTCCCTGTTTCAACTCCACAGCCAAAGGGTCTCGTCGTCGTTGCCCTTCCATTGGCACTCTGCAACTTAAAGATTTAGCATCCAGAGAATTTCTAGGCAAACCCTTGGATTATACATCAGATCACATTGGTACTAACCATTGGAATGTTGAACGACTTTCTGTATGTAAATCCTGATACATTTGCTTCTGTGTTTATACCTGGTGTTTTCATGTTTCATTCTTGTTTTTAATTTTTCGAGATCAAACCATTTATAAGTGTTTATTCTAATGATCTTAGGCACAAGTATCAATTGATGCTCAGAGATGGTGGGAGAAGACCCTTAAACCCAACGTGGTAGAGATCAGTTCAGCACAACAACTTGTTGGTTTATTATTAAAAGCTGGTGATAGATTGGTCATAATTGACTTCTACTCTCCTAGCTGTGGAGGTTGTAAAACTTTACATCCAAAGGTATAATATATAGCAATGCAAAAGCAAGAACTACGCCGTAATCCTAAGCAAGTTGAGGTTTACTATATGAATCATCACTATCTATGCCGATCCATTTAAACATAAAATAAAAATAAATAAAGAAGTTAGAAGTTATAACTGGTGCTAATATTGATGTTTGCAGATCTGTCAGTTAGCTGAAAATCAAACCCCAATGCTATATTCCTCAAAGTAAACTATGAAGAACTGAAAACCATGTGCAATGCTCTTCATATCCCTGTCTTACCTTTCTTCAGATTCTATAGGGGTGCACAAGGCAAAGTTTGTAGCTTCAGCTGTACCAATGCAACAGTAAGTATTTCAAATTTTCTTGGACGGGGGCGGATTTAGGGTGGTTCTTGTGGGTTCAATTGAACCTATTACTTTTGATTCCAATTATGCATATGTATGCAAAAATATTTATAATTTAATTATATAATAAGATTACATTCATTCGGAACTCAGATCCTCTGTATGTCCCATTACTATAGTGAGATGTTTCTCTTGGTTTTATTGATATTTTACTCTCTGTAGAATAGTTTGCTGAATTATTTAGTTTATCACTTACTGAAATACTGCTTGATGCTTCTTTCTTTTTTTTTCATCTTTCTTTGGACTGAAGGTTTATCATAAACAATCTCGTACACACTATCCTCCCCAAACTCTACATTACACTTAAAATTTGTACTTGTGCAGATAAAGAAATTCAGAGACTCATTAGCAAAATATGGGAAAGATCGATGTAGTCTTGGTTCAGCAAGAGGTTTAGATGAATCTGAGCTTTTAGCCTTAGCCTCAATTGGAGAATTATCAAGAAATGATTGTACGAGGAAAGATATATTTCAAGAATCATCCCTTACAGGAGTAGTAGATGTATACTATAGCACTTTGGAGCTAAAAGAAGGTAAAAATTTTTTGATGGCCTAGAATAGGGATTTGGAAAAAAAGATTTCTTAATTTTATGGAGTAAAAACCAACTCCAAAGAATTTCAGTAATTCTGGTTGAATGAAGCTATTCTGCTTTGAGAATGTACATATTAGCAATTGTATTTTCATCTCTGCCATTTGGGGTATCTTATGTATAATTTGGAATTAAGATTGTGTACTTGGTACTGACTATTACAATATCAATCTCTTACCCCCCTCCCCCCCCCC
>NW_017670579.1:42783-57476 GCF_001879085.1 Nicotiana attenuata | reverse complement strand
CCCCTCCCCCCTACCCCCCCCCCCGGCCCTTTTATCCCATGTGATTTTTTCGATTTACCTAAATGGTCCCTTTAAGGGATCGTTTGGAAGGTGTATTAGTAATGCAGGGACTAGTAATGCATGGGTTAGTAATGCAAGCATTAGTTATGCGGAAATTAGTTCTTATACACTGTTTTGGTGTGTTAAAAACTAAAAAGCATTACATAATTTTAAAAAATAAAAAATAGTTGTTTACAAAAATGCCCTCTATATTCTTTAGCTTTAAGGGACTTTAAGAATAATTTTGTCTTTAATCATGCTAATGCATGTATTAATATCCTTGGTATTACTAATACCATGGTTTGCTATGCATTAGCTATACATAGGGTAATGCCAAATAGAATGTACAACTAATGCTTGTATTAGTTATACATAGGTTGAAAAAGTGTACCAAACAAGATATTACTATGACACAAAGCTAATGCATGCATTATTTCCTCTCATGCACTCTACCAAACGACCTCTAAGTTGTCCCCAACGATCAAAACAACACTTCAACTGACCCTTTTGCCATTTAGACACTTCAAGAGGCAATTAAGTGTGTCAAGTAAACACCGAGCCCAGCAAAATATATGTGTGAGTTACACTTGCTAGCATTGGCGGAACCAGAATTTTCACCAAGGGGTGTCAAAACATAAAAAATTTGATATACATAAAAAAGTCAAGGGGTCAACATATAATAAATAAACATAGAAAAAGAATTATCTAGCAATACAGTGTAACTTTTCAGCGAAGGGATGTCGATTGACACCGCGTGATTGAATGTGGCACCGCCGCTGCTTGCTAGTGATGTATTAAATGAACCAATTAAAGAATGACACATATAAATTATAATAAATATTTGACACATATAATTAACAAAAAAATACATTTAAAGAAAAAAAAGAACCCCCCCCCCCCAAAAAAAAAAAACATATTCTTGCTTTCCCCATCTGCGTCCCCCATTTTCTCAAATCAATCCCAAAATATTATAAGCAACTAGAATTGGCTACACTTTGAGGAGTAAGGACTATGTGTAGGTTGTGATTCTTTAAACTCAATATCAGAAATTTCTTCTTCTTCAACAGACTCCGAACAAAGCCAGCATCAGTCGTCGACCAGACTTCTTCGAGCATACTTCGAACAAACCCAAATTTTTGGAACAGACCCATCTTCTTCACCGACCTAGAAATCTCATCTTCTTCGAACAGACCCGATCATCATCTTCTTCGAAAATTTCGAACCAAAGCCTATCGAAACAACTGCAATCGACCTTAATCTGTAAATTCCGCTTGACAAATAAGCTTTCAACAAAGATTTTGAACGTTTAATCGATTCGAACTCCAATTATCAGATAAAAACAACTCAGCTTCTTCCATAATGTTGAGCGGTGAAGAACGATGGAACACGAACTCATATTTTCAGAATTTAAGATGGGTTTCGAAGACTTCGTTCTAGCTTCAATCTGTTAACCAGAAGACATTACTATACTCTAATCATGTGTTAGTTTGGATTGACTTACTTTTTGTGCTAATTTTGGAATTGTGCAAATTGAGGACATTGTTCGAGCAGCCAAGAGGGTTTGTGTCACGATCCATTTTCTGAACAAGCCGTAACCGGCACCCGATCACTAAACATGACCGAGCGAACCATCTCTGCTTATCAAATCTATTATAACTTCAAACTTTATATGCAACAAGGCAATACTTTAACCAAATACTTTTGATTAATTTAAATATTTAAATAAATCAACTCCAAAACTTTATTCTTTGTAACTACTGAAATACTGCTAAGTTATTATCAAAAACATCTGAATCTTAACCCACCGACTGTGTCTTAAATAAAGATGACTCTAAGGAAAACTCCACGAATAAAAACGGAGCTCACCGATAGTATTGAAAGTGAGGGAAGTCCTAACCCGTAGCCTACTCGCCTGCAAAATCGGTTCCTACGTTGTACCGCAGACCAACGTAGGTTCCCAAAAGAGAACGTCAGTACCATCCATTGTACTCAATGAGTCTCAACGGCAGGGGGCGAAACTTTAATAACATATACATTACAAGCAAAGGTTCTAAATGCATGTAAAACATAGAGGTTATAAGAACAATTCTAAAATAATGGCATAATAGCAGTTTATGAATATTCTACAAGAAATTCTTTTCTTTTTCTAAAAAAAGAAATACTTCTCTTTATACTTTGGGAGTTCCAACTATCCTGACCTATTTCTATCTTAGTCACCGTGTGATTAGCACGGGTTCGATCCCAACCTGATCGAATAGGTCCAATCCACGAGGTGCCACTCGCTTCATGTTTCTCAGCGCTCATGTATCATACCTTAGCCTGGCTAAGTAAATTCTCAGCAACGAGACCCTCGGCTCGTGTGCTACTACTTTGGCACAAGTAGTTGCAGGAAGTCAACGCCTTGGTCAGGACCGTCGGCCTGGACGATGACCCCTTCTCAGAATAAAGGATACTCCCAAAAATCTTTTCCTTCTAAAGCTTCTTCTTGTGACTTTTCAAGTCTAAATCTTTTAAACATGCTCATACTGGAATCCTTGAATGTAAGGTATGGCGTAAAAATAAAATAAACATTCAAAGTATTTCTAAAGATTCTTGCTTCTTCATGAAATTTTCTTTTTCAACATGAAAATGGCCTATAAGAATTACACAAAAATCTGAAAATTTAAGCACATATGTCAGAATAAATCATCTAACTTTAACTAAAATAATTCTAAGCTAATAGAATGTCATTGCAGCTTCTTGGCCAAATTCCAAATAGAGAAACAAAAAAAATCTGAACATATGAATTGGATTCCTCACAATATTTACTCTTACCGTGTTTCTAATACGACTGTATCAAACTGAAAAAATGCAGATTCTGAACAAACCTAATGGTAGGAACTTTATTTCTGCTACATAAGGGGAAACGATTTGAAATTAAATGTGAGGCAGAAAACTTTCGAGTTGGGAAAAGTAAGATGAGCTACTCACTCACTTCAATTAAGTACATATTCACTCTTTTAGCCAATTCATCAAACATCTTGTATGCATACTTTTGTGAGTTAAACCACTTTGGTAAAGGATTATATCAACTCACCTCAAAACTTCTCGAGCCAATACGTAGGCCCCAGTTCAATTGACACCAGTCAAATAATCGATTCTACAACAGCCAGTGCATTTTAATTAATTTCAAAGTTTCGCACCTAAACACGGAACTTTACGGTTGATATAGAGAAAGAAGGGAATTAACTGTTCAATTCTTACCTATTACTACTGTAGAGTAATTGACAATAGAGAATTTATATACCTAAGTTCAAGAATTAGTGATTTGTAAAGAACCCTAAATTTTCCATTGCCTATATGAGTTTTGCGGCTCTCTGTTTTGTGAGTTTGTTGTGTTTTTGTCTAAGGCTTTTGTCTTCTAATCCTTTTCGTGAATAACAGAACCTTGTTCTGTTTTCTTAAGGCTTGAAGCCTTTTGTTCCATCAGCCCTTTTATGGGCTTTAGGCCCTTTTCTCTTCCTTTTTTTTTAACTTAACTAATAATTAATGATACCCATTTTTAATAATTAATAATATTAAAATTATTAGTATTTCCCTAATTGTATATCCAATTATTTATGTTTGTGTGTGTATATATATATATATATATATATATATATATATATATATATATATATATATATTCACTATAGACAAGAAAAATAATATATATATATATATATATATATATATATATATATATATATATATATATTCACTATAGGCAAGAAAAATAATAATAATAATAATAATAATTTAATTCTATAATTAGCGTGTCTTGAAACTTTTATAAATTTGAGGAGTGTTACAATCTTCCCTCCTTGAAAACATTCGTCCTCGAATGTTGCTAGGGCCTTATTCTTAAGCTAAAAATCATTCCTTAGGTCCTTGAACCTCTTAAATTTTCTTAGCACTACTCACTCTTCCAAGGGCCTCAAAACTTTGGCTAACTCCCTAAATTTTCATAAATTTCGGCAGAGTTTCCCTTGTAAATTGGACTATCCACACCAACAACAACCAAATATACCATAACAGGCCATTCATAGGTACCATACACAACTCATAAATTAATTACTGACACTCCGGCAAGGAGGTACCGCAATAACCAACAAGAATCTAAAGCACAAAACTTTAGCAAAAGTAAATCACTTTAATGAGTTAAATGTACTCTGGTGGCACTAAATTGTTAAATAACTAAATATACTATGACAAAAACTAAATTACTTCAACAACTAAGTATAATCTAGCAAGAACATAAACACATGCTAGCTTGTATTTAATAAATAAAATATAAATGCCAAACCAAACCTAGGTTCGCATACCTCTTTCCTCAAATAAATATGGATATTTCTCTCTTATATCTTCCTCGACCTCCCACGTAGCCTCCTTTGAATCATGATTACTCCACAAAACTTTTACCGATGCTAAATCTTTTGTTCTCAACTTTCTTACTTGCCTATCAAGAATTTCTATAGGTACATCTTCATAGTCAAGCCTTCTTTAATTTCTGTGGTATCGGCAGGTATTATATGCGACTCATCATGAATGTACTTTCTAAGCATAGACACATGAAAGATAGGATGAACAGAGGACAACTCAACGGGCAACGCTAGCTCATAAGCCACGTTTCCCTTCTTTTCTATAATCTCATAAGGTCCAATAAACTTAGGGCTAAGTTTCCCTTTCTTACCAATCCTCATAACTCCTTTCATTGGTGAAACTTTCAAAAACACCTTGTCACCAACCATGAACTCTAAGTCACGATGCCTCTTGTCAGAATAGGACTTTTGACGACTCTAAGCTGCTTTCAATCTTTCTCTGATTAGCTGGACTTTTTCTAAGGCCTCACAAACAAACTCTGGACCAATCAACGGCACCTCTGCTGGTTCAAACCAACCCACTGGTTTCTGGTACAGAAGTTCCTATAAAAATGGGAAATGCCCTACCTTTGAGTGCGGTTTGAACTATTGATTTATGTAATTGGAAATAACCAATTAGGTTTACGACGAAGCCTAGAAATCGATCACTGATCCAATTTCAGTACCTCTGCTGGATAGACCTCAACAGAAAACTGAAGAGTAACGGCAGCAAGTGATTGAGTTCAGTAGTTCCTCATATAAAATTATTGACTCTAGAGATATAGTAATATGGAGAAGACAAAATTGTTTCAAGCACCGACAGAACCGGAAGCGCCCCTTCTTTCAAAGAGAGAAGGACGGGTTATTCACATTTCATTTTATGGTCAGAGGCGAATTGAAAGTTAAGCAGTGGGAATTCTAAAGATTAGACCTACATCTTCGCCCATACGACGCTTCATAAGGAGCCATACCAATACTGGCCTAATAGCTGTTATTGTAAGGAAATTCTATAAGTGGCAAGCGATCATCCCAATTACCTCCAAAATCTATAACACATGGCCACAACATATCTTTGAGAGTCCGAATGGTCCTTTCTGCCTGACCATCGGTCTGTGGATGGAAAGCGGTGCTCAAATTGACCTTGGTACCTAATCTTTTCTGAAATGCTTGCCAAAAATGTGTCTTGAACTGAGGGCCTCTGTCAGATATGATTGAAACTGGAGTACCATGCAATCCGACTATTTCTTTGATGTACAACTGTGCATACTGCTCTGCGGAATCTGTCGTCTTTACTGGTAGGAAATGCGCGGATTTGTCAGTCGGTCTATAATAACCCAAATTGAATCATGCTTACGGTATGTGCAAGGTAGACCTACTACGAAATCCATATTAATCATCTCCCATTTCCACTGTGGTATTTCTATATCTTGAGCTAGGCCACCAGGCCTCTGATGCTCGGCTTTGACTTGCTGGCAATTCAAACATTTACAAGATCTGCTACTTGCTTCTTCATGCCTTTCCACCAATACAACCCTTTCAAGTCCAGATACAATTTGGTAGCACCTGGGTGGATAGAGTACCTCGAACTGTGAGCTTCTTCCATTATGGCCTTCCTAAGACCATTTACATCAGCCACACATAACCGATCATTCGACTTCAAAATTCCGTCACTTCCTAGAGTGAAAGCAGTGATTTCTTTGTTTCTAACTCCTTCTTTTAACTTTACTAAGTACGGATATTTGTCTTGCTTAGCCTTAACATGCACAACAAGATAGAATTGCGCTAAGGCATAAGTATTTATACCTCCTTCTCCGGTCTCATCCAATCTTATTCCATCATTTGCCAGTTTTTGAATTTCTCGATCCAAAGTTCGCCTTTGTACTACAAGATGGGCCAAGACACCCATTGACTTCCTACTAAGTGCATCTGCTACCACATTAGCTTTGCCAGGGTGATAAAGAATATTGATATCATAATCCTTCAATAGCTCGAGCCACCTTCTCTGTCTCAAATTTAATTCTTTTTGCTTGAAATGTACTGGAGGCTGTTGTGATTTGTAAACACTTCAGAATGCTCGCCATAAAGGTAGTGTCATCATATCTTTAATGCAAACACCACTGCTTCAAGCTCCAAGTCGTGTGTGGGGTAGTTCTTTTCATGATTCTTTAACTGCCTGGAAGCATAAGCAATAACTTTTCCATTTTGCAAAAGAACACAACCGAGACCAACTCTGGAGGCATCATGATACACTGTGAACCCACCCGAAATTGTCGGCAAGGTTAATATAGGTGCAGTGGTCAACCTCTTCTTTAACTCTTGAAAACTATGCGCACAAGCGTCTGACCACTGGAACTTAACTGCTTTCTGAGTCAGCTTAGTTAATGGAGCTACAAGTGAGGAAAACGCCTCTACAAACCTTCTATAGTAGCCTGCTAACCCCAAAAAACTCCTGATTTCGGTTGGCGTTGTCGGCCTAGGCCAATTCTTGACTGCTTCTGTCTTCTGAGGATCTACTTTTATTCCTTCACTAGATACCACGTGGACTAAGAATGCCACTGACTGCAACCGGAACTCACATTTTGAAAATTTGGCATAAAGCTCATTTTCCTTCAAGGTCTGCAAGGCTATCCTGAGGTGTTCGGCATGCTCATCCTTGCTCTTAGGTATACCAAAATATCGTCTATGAACACGATAACAAAGGTGTCAAGGAATGGCTTGAAAACTCTGTTCATGAGGTCCATGAATGCAGCTGGAGCATTTGTCAACCCGAAGGACATTACTAGAAATTCATAGTGCCTGTAGCGAGTTCTAAAGGCTGTTTTAGACATATCTTCTTCTCTGATTCTCAACTGATGGTACCCCGACCTCAATTCTATCTTTGAAAAGTACTTTGCACCCTGAAGTTGATCAAATAAATCATCAATTCTTGGCAGTGGGTACTTGTTCTTAATGGTAACTTTATTCAACTGCCGATAGTCGATGCACATTCTGAGAGACCCATCTTTCTTCTTCACAAACAGGACCGGGGCACCCCATGGTAAAACACTCGGCCTTATGAAGCCCTTGTCAAGAAGGTCTTTCAACTGTTCTCTCATCTCATTAAGTTCTGCTGGCCATCCTATAAGGAGGTATAGATATGGGCTGAGTGCCTGGCATGAGATCAATGCCAAAGTCTATGATTCTTTCAGGAGGAAGTCCAGGAAGGTCATCTAGGAAAACTTTTGGAAATTCTCTAACAACTGGCATGGACTAGAGAGCTGGTGGTTCTGATTCTAGATTAATGATGTGAGCCAAATAGGCGAGACACCCCTTACTGATCATTCGTTGTGCCTTAAGGTAAGAAATAAACTTACCTACAAGCGATGCTGAACTACCCTTCCACTCTAAGACTTCTTCATTTGTAAATTGGAACCTGACAATCTTAGCACGACAATCTAACATGGCATAGCAGGAAGATAACCAATCCATACCCATGATCACATTGAAATCCACCATTTCTAACTCTATGAGATCGGCTTTGGTGTTGCGACCTTGGACTGAAACTATACAACCTCTATAGACTCTTGTGACTTTCACTGACTCACCAACTAGAGTAGATACTAGGAATGGCTCACTAAGTTGTTCAGGTTCTAGCCCGAGGTTAACTGCAAAGTATGGAGTCACATATGAAAACGCTGAACCTGGATCTATTATGGCATAAGCATTATGTGAGCAGACTAAAAGTATACCTGTAATAACTTCTGCAGATGCCTCTGCACTCTGACGATCAAGTGTAGCAAACAAACGGGGTTGTCCCCCCTCTCTGAGTAACTCGATCTGCACCTTTGTCTGCCCCATGCCCGGTCTGATTATGAGAACCACGAGCCTAAGGTGGTGCAACTGCAGTAGATGAGGAACTAGAAGGACGAGTTGATCCACCACTGAAATTACGTTGCAACTTTGGGCAGTTGGCCTTTATATCACCAATGTCTCCACAATGATAGCAACCATGAAACCCGAGCTTGCAATGACCTGAATGTTGCCGCTTACATGTTCCATAAAGACCTTGTTGGTGTGAATGCTGCTCAGCATGACTCTGGCTATGTGAGGATGATGTCCTAAAATTCTGATTCTGGCGAGACTGGTTTCCATAACTCTTAGTACGTCTGAAGGAAGACCCACCACCTGACTGATGACTGGACTGAGCTGGTGCTAATGACTCCTTATTAGAGGAATCCCTTCCACCTCCGCTGGATGTACCATTAAACCTTTCCGCTGTCCGGGCTTTCTTGTTATGCTCTTTTTCTCCTCTCATTTGTTGTCTGTCATTTTATAAGTGCTTGGTGAATCCCACAACAGAGGAGAAGGCTGTCATCCCTACCGCTGCAACTGATGTCGTATCCTTAATGTGGTAAGCCAGACCGCCAACAAATTTGCGAATCTTTGCTTTTTCTGTCTTAACCATGTGAGGAGCATGGTTAGCTAACCTTATGAATTCCATGTAGTCCTCTTGCACACTTTTATTCCCTTGCTTGAGTTGTTAGAACTCTGTAGCCTTTGCTTCCCTATCCTCTTCCGGGATAAAGTTAGCGATGAAGGCCTCTTCAAATTCTTCCCAAGTAGGCGGACCATCATCTTCATCTCTTTCCTTTTCCCACATCTCAAACCAAGCGCCAGCCACATCTCTAAGCTGGTAAGCAGCCAACTCCACAGCTTCATCATCAAATGCTTTCATCGCTCAGAGGGCTTTCTTGACACCCTCCCGCCACAACATTGGATCTTCATCAGCTATAGAACCATGCAACAATGGAGGACTCAACTTCAAAAATTCATTCACTCACGAGGACTCAGAATTGTTCTGTATATTTGATTGAGGTGGAATCTCATCTCTTCTCTTGTTCTGGTTGGCCATGAAGGCTTTAAACATCTCCATAGCGCTGTTGACAACATTAAACTTCTGACCCACCTCTGGAGATATAGATGTCTGAGCCAGAGCTGCTGTTGGGGACAGTTCTGGATCCTGAGGTACTGGATGATCATGCTCCACACCTTCTTCATGTTCAACCCGGGGTACTTGGACCCCATTTGTGGATTTACCCCTCCTTTTCTGAGTTGAAGCCTTCTTAGTTCTACTTTGAGCCACAATGGTAGCAATAGTTCTTGAGCAGCATCCTGAGTCGCGGTGTTAGAGTTACGAGTACGAGCCATTTCTGCGAGTTTTGGAGAAAAGAATACATTAGATAATTTCTTAGAGGTAGTCTCTACTGCACGATCTTAAGTATGAAAAAGGGAGATTTTTCCTAATTGCTTGTAACCTCCTGTTTATAAGTATGGCGCGCTTCATACCTATAAACAAGACTCTAATAACACGGCTTCATAGACCTCTAGGACTCCATAAACCTAAGGCTCTGATACCAAGTTTGTCACGACCCATTTTCTGAACAAGCCGTGATCGGCACCCGATCACTAAACATGACCGAGCGAACCATCTCTGCTTATCAAATCTATTATAACTTCAAACTTTTTATGCAACAAGACAATACTTTAACCAAATACTTTTGATTAATTTAAATATTTAAATAAATCAACTCCAAAACTTTATTCGTAGTAACCACTGAAATACTGCTAAGTTATTATCAAAAACATCTGAATCTTAACCAACCGACTGTGTCTATGAAGCCTCTACTGATAAACTGACGCACTGCTCAGGACATGAGATTTCCTGGCCAGTTCTCTAAATAAACAAAGAAATAGCTAAATAAAGATGACTCTAAGGAATACTCAACGAACAAAAACGGATCTCACCAATAGTATTGGAAGTGAGGGAAGTCCTAACTCGTAGCCTGCTCGCTGCAAAACCGGTTCCTACATTGTACCGCAGACCAACGTAGGTTCCCAAAAGAGAACGTCAGTACCATCCATTGTACTCAGTGAGTCTCAACGACAGGGGGTGAAACTTTAGTAACATATACATTACGAGCAAAGGTTCTAAATGCATGTAAAACATAAAGCTTATAAGAACAATTCTAAAATAATGGCATAATAGCAGTTTATGAATTTTCTAAATGAAATTCTTTTCTTTTTCTAAAAAAAGAAATACTTCTCTTTATACTTTGGGAGTTCCAACTATCCTGACCTATTTCTATCATAGTCACCGTGTGATCGGCACGGGTTCGATCCCAACCTGATCGAATAGGCCCAATCAACGAGGTTTCACTCTCTTCATGGTTCTCAGCGCTTATGTATCATACCTTAGTCTGGCTAAGTAAATTCTCAACAACGAGAGCCTCGGCTCGTGTGCTCCCTACTTTGGCACAAGTAGTTTCAGGAAGTCAACGCCTTGGTCAGGACCCTCGGCCTAGACGATGACCCCTTCTCAGAATAAAGGATACTTCCAAAAATATTTTCCTTCTAAAACTTCTTCTTGTGACTTTTCAAGTCTAAATATTTTAAACATGCTCATACTGGAATCCTTGAATGTAAGGTATGGCGTAAAAGTAAAATAAATATTCAAAAGTATTTCTAAAGATTCTTGCTTCTTCATGAAATTTTCTTTTTCAACATGAAAATGGCCTATAAGAATTACACAAAAGTCTAAAAATTTAAGCACATATGTCAGAATAAATCATCTAACTTTAACTAAAATAATTCTAAGCTAATAGTATGTCACTACAGCTTATTGGCCAAATTCCAAATAGAGAAACAAAAAAAATCTGAACATATGAATTGGATTTCTCACAATATTTACTCTTATCGTGTTTCTAATACGACTGTATCAAACTGAAAAATGCAAATTCTGAACAAACCTAATGGTAGGAACTTTATTTCTGCTACATAAGGGGAAACGATTTAAAATTAAATGTGAGGAAGAAAACTTTTGAGTTGGGAAAATTAAGATGAGCTACTCACTCACTTCAATTAAGTACATATTCACTCTTTTAGCCAATTCATCAAACACCTTGTATGCATAATTTCGTGAGTTAAACCATTTTGGTAAATGATTATATCAACTCACCTCAAAACTTCTCGAGCCAATACGTAGGCCCCAGTCCAATTGAAACCAGTCAAACAATCGATTCTACAACAGCCAACGCATTTTAATTAATTTCAAAGTTTCGCACCTAAACACGGAACTTTACTGTTGATATAGAGAAAGAAGGGAATTAACTATTCAATTCTTACCTATTACTACTGTAGGGGTAATTGACAATAGGGAATTTTATATACCTGAGTTCAAGAATTAGTGATTTGTAAAGAACCCTAGATTTTCCGTTGCCTGCATGAGTTTCGTGGCTCTCTGTTTCCTGAGTTTGTTCTGTTTTTGTCTAAGGCTTTTGCCTTCTAATCCTTTTCGTGAATAACGGAACCTTGTTCTATTTTCTTATAGCTTGAAGCCTTTTGTTCCATCAGCCCTTTTATGGGCTTCAGGCCCTTTTCCCTTCTTTTTTTTAACTTAACTAATAATTAATGATACTCACTTTTAATAATTAATAATATTAAATTATTAATATTTTTCTAATTGTATATTCAATTATTTAAGTGTGTGTATGTAATATATATATATATATATATATATATATATATATATATATATATATATGTATATATATATATATATATATATATGTATATTTTTACTATAGGCAAGAAAAGTAATAACAATAATAATAATAATTTAATTCTATAATTAGCGTGTCTCGAAACTTTTATAAATTTGAGGAGTGTTACAGTTTGTTACAGATCCTTCCCCATGGAAGCTGCTATTTGAGCTTGTAAAATGACTTCACGCGGCCAAAATGTTGTCAGCAAACACGCATATGCCACAAAAGCAACATGTATTTACTTGACACACTTATTAACCTCTTGAAGTGTCTAAATGGTAAAAGGGTCAGTTGAGGTTAGAGGCGGATCTAGGATTTGAAGGTGGCGGGTGCCATAATTTTCTTTAATATATATCTTGTAATGACTAATACAGAATTGTTTTTTGAGTTTATTATGGTCAATAGGTCTTTTTTTATTTGCACATATAAAAGTTACATCTCAAATATAAAAAAACAAACATAATTAGTATTTTAAATAAAGGAATCACACCTTTATTATAACTAACACAAGTAAAATCAATATTTTCAATAAGAAAATACATCTTTTCTGTATATTAAAAATATATTTACATAAGTAAGATAGCATAATTACATCAATCAGAATAAGAAAATTAAATAGAAAATATCTTCAATAGATAAATTACATCCCATAAGTATAAAATTAAATAAACTGCAAGTTTCCAAAAATCAAAATCATAAATCTCATCTTTTTCTAAGAAATGCTTACGAAATTCTTATCATATTTAATAGTAAAGAGATTTAAATTCTTCTAATATATAGAAGAGCCTTGGAAGCAGCTGGTCATTGTCTTGCCAGCTTGCCGACCGAGGCCTCTTTTTATTATTTCATGTTTAGCTTTTACAATTTGTTGATCATTTAAAGTGGCAATATTATCAAAAAATATGTTAGTTACGACGGTTTAGCGATAGATTAGCAACAAAGTCTTTAGCTAACTTCAGTTTTGTAGTGGTGTTGACTTTGTCAAGATTTTAGCCCTTATATATATGATTGATTTTGTACCGTTATTGATAAGTTACAAGGTTAACTCATCAGCTATTTGATAACCATGGAAAAGTGCGTGTTATATGGTGCACCAAGTGTTTGTTATGGCTAAAAAGGTTTGATTCGATTTCTGTCATGAAAGCCCTAACTTAATCATTTTGTTGCTTAAAAAAGAGTCTAGCTAGTTAGCTAACAAGGATGATAGAAACAACTAAAGTATGCAGGTAAGCTAACATTGTTAGGATCAAAGGAAAAGAACATGATTAGAATAGACTTGTAGAAAAAACTTAGTAGGATAGGACCCAAAAAAAAGAAAAGAAAAAAGTTAAGTGCATAAAGTATTTCGCATTCACGCAGGTTCGGGGAAGCGTCGCACCCTACGGGGTGTGATGTAGACAGCCTACCCTAATGGAAGTAGTAGTAGTTGTTTCCATTAATCGAACCCGTTATGACCTACATGTCATACGGAGACTACTTTACCATTACTCCGAAGTTCATAAGACAGAATAGCCCAATGCACTAAGCTCCCGCTATGCGTAAGGTTCGGAGAAGGGCCAGACCACAAAGGTCTACTGTGCGCTATCTTACCCTGTATTTTTGCAAGAGGCTATTTCCACGGCTTGAACTCAAATTTCATAAGACAACAACAACTACAACAACCCAGTAAAATCCCACTAGTAGGGTCTAGCGAGGGTAGTGTGTACGCAGACCTTAGGGAGGCTGTTTCATAAGACAATAACATCTAAATCCAGGGGCCATGCTGATGTATGCTCTCAAAGTTTCCACTCTCTACTCTACTCTTTCTCTGTTCAAGTCTTTAAGAACAAAGCCAAAGCAAGAGCTATTTCTGATGTAGGTGTCCATGTCTACATTGTACGCTCCAAACTTTTAAGAATTTGGCAATAGTTAGGTAGGGTGTCCGAAACCTAAATGTTGGGTTTTTGGACTCAAAATACGTTTCTACTGCTAAAAAAAAGTTACATTTCTATATATAACGCGGTATTATACCGCGCTACACTTAACGGTGTTTCTGCCGTTAAAGTATAGCGCGGTATAATACCGCGTTATATATAGCGCTGTATAATACCGCATTTACCTGTTTGTGGGCCCACCAATTAGTCTCCTGCGGTTAACTGACATAACAGTAATTCAAATATATATAGCGCGGTATTATACAGCGCTATACCTTTTTGTGGGCCCACCAATAAGTCTCCTGCGGTTAACTGACATAACAATAATTCAAATTGGTATAGCACAGTGTAATACCACGCTATACATCAAAAAATTCAGCCCCCCGAGCTAGGCCTTGCCTTATTTAAAGGCGTTAAGATTTTATGAAAATCCATTCAAAAAATATTCTAACTTCCGTTCAAACTTTTCTTCTTGTTATCAAGCATTTTTTATAATGTCTGAAGAGCCAAAAATAAGGGTTTCATTATATTAGGGGAAGTGAGGTTGTAGCGGAGAATAACTCTGTGAAGTATAGTTTATCTCCACAGTGTCATGTTAAATTTCTGCTTACAATGGAGTACGATAAATTGGTATCGTTGTTACGTAAAAAAATGAGTGTGAGAAAACGTTCGGTGAACCTTAAAGTAACCGGTAAATATCCGTATTCTGTGACTCCGTAGGGGTTTGCTTTTTATTCTGAGTTTAACATCGAAGATGATGAAACTCTTAGAGATTTTTTGCG
>NW_017670579.1:41514-41628 GCF_001879085.1 Nicotiana attenuata | reverse complement strand
AAATTATTTATGGTAACTGGGATAAGTCATTTTCACCTCTACCCAGGTACATGGCTGAACTGAAACACTTTAACCCCAGGACTGTTGTTGAATGGAGGCATGAGCGGAGTCCGG